>NC_056741.1:868178087-868383087 GCF_019279795.1 Protopterus annectens | reverse complement strand
TCCTGGAGGCATTTATATTGAAAATCTTAAGAGGATCACAACCCTCTATCTGTTCTGCACGGTCTGGAGGTCAGTGGGTAGAAGTGGTAATGTGTTGTGATCCTCTTGGGGTTAGAGATTCAAACCATCTTTCAAAGGCAGTTCTAGAAAATGCCTTTAGATCATTGTCAAAAGTTTGCACTGTCAGCAAAAAAAAGAAAAAAGGATCACTTTTCACCACTTTTGCTATAGCACAGTATTGCTTTGAGGCTTTCAGTATTTGTGATATGTCAATGTAACATGTTTTGTTTTTGTTTTTCTCATTCATTCTGGTTTAGTTGATGTTCATTTTTATGGTATGGAAAGCAAATCCTTCATAAAGACCTCTACTCTGTTTCTCCTGCCAGACAATAGGAGATGATCTCTTCAGGTGTTTGAAAGGAAAAAAGGGGTCTGTACCCGATTCCTAGCCATTATGGTTTCTGCTAAGGTATCCGAGAACCTTCTGTCCAAGGAAAAACCTTCTGGCAAAAAAAAAAAATAAAATAAAAACATGGAGTAATGTCCAGAGACTGAAGATGTCCTGTTGGACAGCTCAAGTCTTCCTAGGTTTGATTATTTCAGATGCAGTAAGGCATTTTTACACCCCTCTTGCTCCAAAGCCAGTCTTGCCAGAGCCCCCTAGCATGACCATTCTGTAGGCTGCCATGCTGTCATCCTTTGACATGCCTTCCCAGACCAGACCAAGTCTGAAACCTACATTCTAAGTACTGAAGGGGAGGGCAATGTACCCATATTATTTATTCATAAGAATATTCCAGGCACTGGACCTAAGGTCTTATTCACTCTGCTATGATCCAAGATTTCCAGGGCTGTTTTGTCTGAAACCATGAGGTACCAGATACAAAACTGATATCAGTCAGCTTGCCTCAGCCTAGTACTGGCAGTGCCTTGGTCCCTTAATTCCACTTCCCAGCAAGCTAAGGATTTTCACGTCTTTCCGGAAGTCCATGCAATCAGCTTTTAAACTCCATGAGGTGTCCCAGGACCCTTTGAAGAAGAAGATAGCACCTACTGTGAAGGATCCTGGTTCCCTCTGACTCTAAAGCAGATGAAATGGCTTTTCTGGGTCATATCCCTTGTGATGCATATGGGTTTGACACCAAAGACACCCTGTCCTCTGCATCTCCACCAGGAGGTTCCTCCTTTAGAGACACACGTGATAAGATGGAGGAGTTTGAATCAAAGGCAAGAGAGTATTCATAGGCCCAGTTCAGATACAGAACTTTTGCGGGTCTTCTGAGCCTAGGACACTCGTTGATGGTCTACATAGTTCATTGTTGCAGTACTGACTTTTGGGATTTCTGCCTGCAGGAGCCTTCACCTTCCTCTTCATGGCCTAACAGACTTCCTTCTCTTCCTGTGTCAGGGATAGCTGTCTGGGATGTTAGTGGTATAAAAGGGTAGCAGCCACTACCCTCTTCAGCTCTTTCTTGTAGTCTAATGAGCACCTTGTTCTCAACTGTTGGTGTTATTTATTCACATTTGTTTACCAGGGAATTCTGACTGGACACAAGTCCTTTGTCAGCAGAGGCTCAGGGAGAAAAGCTCCACAAGTAAAAATGAGTAAAACATGTAAGTGTAATTGAGTTTACAGTAATGAACATGACATACAATAAAAACAGAGCAAATAGGTCCTTGTAACTGAGTTTACAGTAAAGAACAAAACATACACTAAATACAGAACAATAGGTACTTGTAACAAAGTGAAGAATCAAAAATAAAGGAACATAAGTAACTAGTAGATGTAGACTTAGGGATATCTGACTAGAGACTGAAAGTCAGGAAAGCTGAAAAAAGCAAGTAGAACTTAAGGTCTAACATGCTCAGCAGCAGATAATAAAAAATCAGAACTGTGTTGTTGAGGATAGGAGTTTTTATTTTAGTCGGGATTGGAGCAAGGACAGAGCCAGTGCATTTTTACTTGAGACTTGAGTGTAGTCTTGAATTGACTGCTGGATGGTAACCTGGATATGGGAGGGTGGGGTCCATAGTTTGGATATAGCACAGTAGAATAGAGATTCTCCTGCTGAGTTTTTGGGTTTAAGATAAATATTTATTTGATGCTGGAGCATAGGGGTCTAGAGGAGCAGTATGGTTGGAGAAGGTTTTGAAGTGATGGGATTTTTTTGAGGATGGTTTACTAGCTTGTGGCCAAATGAGAGCTGATTCAGGTAAGGAAGTTGTGGGAGTTCTAGCCATTCTAGTGTCCTATGTGTGTTGCAGTGGTGGTTCATAGGTTCATAGGTTCATACTAGGCTATCTGCCCAAGGGCATTTATAAGCCTAGCCCATAGTTATTTGGCTTTCGCCACCCCTTTAGTTTGAATAAAACTATGCCTATTATTTTGCTGTGCCTCTGTCAAGCAGTGACACTGAAGTAATCCCTGGGGTATATCTGCGATCCCCCATCCATTGGTCAAGATTCCTCTTGAACAAGGCCAGCGAGGTGCTCTGCCTCACATGTACCGGGATTTTGTTCCACAGCATAGGGAGTCTCTGGGTGATGAATCTGTCCCTCCAGCATGTTCTATTAATAACCGTGTCAAGGTTTAAGTCTCCGCCCTTGTGGTTCTGAGGGATCTAGATTTTAGAGGTGAAGCATATTCATCAAATCAGGGTTTGACATGGCCTTATATGTCAGGCACAGGTCACCTCTGAGCAAGCGGTATGAGATTGAATAGAGCTGGAGTTCTTTCAGTCGGGCAGCATAAGACATATTTTGAGACCCTTTATCCTTTTGGTGAGGAACTTTTGGGGCCTTTCCAGCTGCTGCAGGTGTCTGGTCAGATACATTCCGAATGGGGCATTGTACTCAATCATAGGTCTAATGAGTGATGAGTACAGGGGCGATGACCTCCTTGATCTAGATGTGAATCCCTTCATGATCAGGTGGGCAATGTAGAAGGTTTTCCTAACTACTTTAGCAACATGAGTGTCAAGCGAGGCTACTGTCAACCTGGGTCCCCAGATCCCTGATGACTTCTTCTGTGCTCAGTGGATTGCCACCTATATGGTAGCTAGGGGTAACCTTGTTTTTCCCGAAGGGTATGACTATGCATTTCTTGGCATTTAACTTTAGGCCATGGCTCTGGCACCAGTTATCCGTTTCTGTGAGGCCCTTCTGAAGGATATCTGTGTCAGATGTGTTTTCGACTATGGCACCCAGTTTGCAGTAATCTGCAAACTTTGTCAGCCATAACCCTCCTGTGTTTGCGTGTACTTCAGAAAAGTAGATGCCGAACAAGAGTGGACCCAGGACTGAGCCCTGTGGGACACCACTTGTGACAGGCTTTGAGTCTGACATGGCTCCAGCAACTCTGACCCTGTGGGTTCTGTCACTTAGCCAGTTTGCAACCCATCTTGTGATGTATGGGTTTACATTCAAGCTGATGAGTTTTTTGATGATACCTGAGTGGGGTATTGTGTCGAAGGTCTTTGCCAGGTCAAGGTAGGCTGTATGGACTGCCTTTCCCTCATCAATGGCCTTGGTGACTGTCTCGAAAAAGTCAACCAAGTTTAAAAGGCATGATCTGCCTTTGACAAAGCCAAACTGGGTTGGATCCAAAGTCTGCAAGTTCCCTATGTCTTTATTTATGAGTTCCATTATGATCCTCTCCATGGCTTTGCAGATAAGGCTTGTCAAGCTAATGGGACGGTAGGTTGTGGTAGGATGTGCCTGTTGCAAGTTTTGCAATTTTATTGTAGCAGGTTTTGAGCATGTTTAGGTCAGACTGTCTAAGGTTGGTAAGTATAGGAGAAGCATAGAGTAAGGTGGAGATTAGTTGGGAATTGGCAATAGAAGTTCTGGCTGCCTTGGTTAGGTATTGTTTGTAATGCACCAAGTTTATGTACCTTTTTTATGGTAACGTATCATCATGGAACTTATCAACAAAGACATTGGTAATCTCCAAACTCCGGACCCCACCCAGTTCGGGTTTGTAAAAGGCAGATCATGTCTCCGAAACCTGATAGACTTCTTTGAAGCAGTCACCAAAGCAGTAGACAAGGGTAAGGTGGTTCACACAGCCTATCTAGATCTTGCCAAGGCTTTTGACACCACCCCCCACTCTGGAATTATAGATAAACTCACTAAATTAGGTGTAAATCCTTATGTCACAAGATGGGCTGCCAGCTGGCTCACTGACAGAACCAACACTGTGAAAGTAGCAGACTCCAAATCCGACTTCAGACCAATGACAAGTGGAGTACCACAGGGTTCGGTCCTGGGTTCTCTCCTGTTTGGTATCTACTTCTCTGAACTACAGGCTAACATAGAAGGTCTTTGGCTAATGAAGTTCGCAGATGACTGCAAACTAGGAGCTGTAATCAAAACTCCTTACGATGTGGACATCCTACAAAAGGGCCTCACTGAGACAGATGCCTGGTGTCAAAGCCATGGTCTCAAGCTCATTGCCAAAAAGTGCATTGTCATCCCCTTTGGTAAAAACTCTGTACCCATGAACTACAACATGGGCGGTAGCATACTTAACACCGAAAGTGTGATAAGAGACCTTGGAACACAGGTGGATAGTAGTCTCTCTTTTGATAATCACATTGCCACAGTAGTCAGGAAATCCTTCTGCGTGGCACACCTCATCACAAAAGGTTTCTCATCCAGAAAAAAAGAGGTCATTGTTCCCCTCTCCTCATCACTCATTAGACCCATTATAGAGTACAACGCCCCTTTTGGTATGTACCTCACAAGACATCTACAACAACTAGAAAGGCCGCAGAAATACCTCACAAAGAGGATTACCGGCCTCAAACAGATGCCCTACACAGACCATCACAAAAAACTCTAGCTTTTCTCCGTTACATATAGCCTACTCAGAGGTGATCTCTGCCTAACATACAAAGCTATATCAAACCCAGAGCTGTTGGACATGCTCCAGCTAAAGAAATCACAATCCCTCCGAGCTATACCCCCTAGGGACCTAAACCTTGTCACCACAATAAACAGAACATGCCTGAGGGATAGATTCCTGTCCCAGAGACTTCCCATACTCTGGAATAAACTACCTATGTATATCAAACAAAGCCCCTCATTAGCACTCTTCAAGAAAAATCTTGATAATTGGATGGGAAATAGGGAATTCACCCTGGGGATCACTTCTGTGGCTACGCTCGACAGTGGCACAGGAAAATAATTTTCTTGGGTGGCAGAAGCCAGGGTACCTTTTTTTGGTTGGGCTTGTATAGGCCCTAGGGTTGATACCCTAATACCTACCTATGAACCTATGTGGAAGTCAAATTTGAGATTGTCGTCCATCTCCACACCAAGAAGTTTGGTGTGATCTGATGGGGAGATGATGGCATTATCTTTAGCAAGAATATTAAAGTGGTTGGAAGTTTGGTTAGATTTGGTGGATCAGAAGATATGGAGTTTGGTCTTGCTAGGATTGAGTAGAAGTTGGGCATTGGATAGCCATCTTTCTACTGATGAGAGTGACTCTTGTGAGATCTTTTGAAGTTCTGATGAAGTGGAGGCAGAGCAGATGAGGGTGGAGTTATCTGCATATTGTATGAGAGAAGCATGCTTGGTGGAGGTATGTAGGCTGTTGGTGAATAGAGAAATAGTAGGTGGCCAAGGATGGAGCCATGAGGAGCACCAAGAGTAATGGGAAGATGAGGAGATAGGTTATCTTCCCAAACAACAGATTATTGTCGGACGGCCAGATAGCTGTGGAACCAGTTGGTGGCTGAGTGGGAAAAGGAAAGATTAGTGAGAACAGAGAGTAGTATTTTATGTGATACCATGTCAAAAGCCTTTGATAGATCCAGAAATGTAGCAGTGGGGAGAATTGTTGTTATGATGAAGGATAGTGTTCATGAAAGAGAGCAAGGCAGTAGTAGTGCTGTAATATGGCCAAAAGCCATGTTGGGTTTTGGAGAGGAGATTGTTAGCTAGGATGTAGTTTAACTCTCTGGTATGAATGCATTTCTCAAGGATCTTGGAGAGTGGATAAAGGATAGTGATGAGGTGGTAATTGGAAAAGTCCGTGGAGGAGCCTCCTTTGTGGAGGGGAATGATATATGAAATTTTCCACAGAGAAGGTACATAGTTTTCCGATATGGAGCAGTTAATTAATACTCCGTCGGTTCGGTCTGAAGCTTCAGATTCAGATAAATACCCATTGAGGAATTCTTGCATCATTTTAAGTGAATTGTTATCTGCAGATGTCACAGTATGAGGTTAACAATTGTCGGAGGTGTAAGAAGCAGATTTCAAAGCAGGATTTTCACAGTTTTAGTTTTGCCTGGATCTGAAACATGATATGCCAAATTGTCCCAGGTATGCACATTTCAGTACTAGGATGATTAAGCACCAGGCAGATTCTCTTGAAAAATACTTGCTGCTGAAAATCACATGGTTGGTCTAGGAATGCAGTGTTATCCACCAGTCCTTATTCAGGCCATCTAATATCCCCCAGCTTCTGGCACAGACCCCTGGAGGCCACTATGTTTTTGAGTTCTGTCATGGCCTTGCAAGCTGAACCCTTTTTGTCATCAGTCAGGCCCAGAGCTACTGTGCAGATTTGGGCTTTGGGCATGCCTATGCTGGTTTCTAAAGGGAGAGGAAAAAGCAGTATCCTTAAGATTATTGTTAGAGAGGTAGTTGAAGGAGACCACAGTGAGGTCTTGGTCACCTTCTTGCCTCTTGATGCCTGTGAGTCAGATCGCACACCCTAACCAAGAACTAACACGACTAAATCCAAGCAGTTGTTGGTTGGTTTGTCCCAGATGACTGGGTCTCAGTCCTATTTTCTCAATGTCTTTTCCCATGACCTTTTCAGACAAGCTCAATATTTCATGAAGTTTATGAAATCCAGGCAGCCAGCCTCTGAAAAAGATCCTAAATCTGAGTCCCCCCACCACCACCTTTAAAAGATAAGTGAGTCTTCTCCCCGGGGGGACTCAGATTCCTCTGACTAAGAGGAGTTTCTTTATGTGGACCATCTTTCCCCAGCTTACTTAGTATCTCAGGCATTACAAGGCAAGTAAGTCTAAAGACCTTGTGCACTTTGTGAAATACCACTTTAATTTGTACCTCCCACAACCAGGAGGGAGAATGTTTCAGGTTGGGAATGAACTTGAGTACTCATCCAGTTGTCGGTCTTGAAGGGCACAGTGTTTCATTGTCTTAACATGCAGGAGTAGTTTATTCCAAAGATGGGGTAACCATTTGATAATGAACCTCCAGCACGGCTTACTTCTAAGTTAGTTGGGGTTCATATTCTTAACTCAGGTGTTTGTGTAGAGATCCATTAGCATGGATTCTTATTCTGCTAACTGAAAATATATCTTTTGAAGTAACCCTTCACAGAATAAAGAAGTATTTAATTTGTGAGTCTAGTGAGTTTTCTTGGGCCAAGATCTACTGCATACAATTTCTTGGCGTGCCTGAACTTAGGCTCCTAGCTATACCTCCAGCGGTTGAGGATGTGAATCATGTTTTTTTGCAGACACTCCACATCCTGATTCCAAGCCGCCTGCCCCTAGAAGCTAGATTGCCTCTATATGGTCCACAATTCTTACAAGAACTTCTGCAGGAAATGTGTGGTGGATCCAGCAGTAGTATCTTGGCTGTTACAAATGCATTTGGTGGCTGCATTCAAAAATGCAGTTCCAAACTACATGGAAAGTAAGGTCTTCAACCGGTTTGGTTTAAGGACTTGCACCTCGGCTACCCTAGCTTTTAGGTACCTCAGCTCTCCAGTCTCGTATGCTGAAATTTCAGGATTCTCTCCAAGAGCAGTTAAGGCAGAGGAGATACCAGAAAAGTGCCTTGGGGAACAGATGCTGGATTTGTGCAACATTAGTTCCCAGGAAGCCAGGCACTTATGGCTATGATTCATTAGATTAATCATATAGGACAACTGCCATAGTGTATGTGATGAGGAGCCATGCCCGGTTTGGTTTAAGGACTTGCACCTCGGCTACCCTAGCTTTTAGGTACCTCAGCTCTCCAGTCTCGTATGCTGAAATTTCAGGATTCTCTCCAAGAGCAGTTAAGGCAGAGGAGATACCAGAAAAGTGCCTCGGGGAACAGATGCTGGATTTGTGCAACATCAGTTCCCAGGAAGGCAGGCACTTATGGCTATGATTCATTAGATTAATCATGTAGGACAGCTGCCATAGTGTATGTGATGAGGAGCCATGCCTGGTTGAGAGAGTGAGCCCCTTCTGAGCATGTAAAGGTATAGCTTCTTGAAGCTTCATTGGATAAAGAGCTTCTCCTTGCACCCTGTACCGAGAAAGTGTTTATAAAGCAGAGGAAAAGGGGAAACCATGCAGTCCATCAAGGATCTCTTTTATTGCCTTCTGCCTAGATATGATGTGAACTTCTCTAGCAAAAACTTTACCTCACATAGAGTACAGAGGTCTAACCCAGCAAGGGGAAGAAGGGGAAATTCACAGAGAAGTAGCACACTGACTCTAAAAGGTAGACCTTTGGAACTGTGAGCGGGGATACCCACAGTGATAACAGGGAGCAGGTATAACTCTTTTCAGCACCCTCCTTTCTCCTCCACCCATTGTTAAAAAATTAGGCAAGCTGGCCATTTTTGCAGACCAATGAGAAACCATTACAAATGGGTCTTGCAGGTCATAAAGTTTAGCTTCAGCTTACAGTTTATAAAGGCAAATTTCCAAGGTCCTCTCACTGGATGCCATAGAAGTAACATGAGAAAGAAAACGGAGGAATAGGATTTTATTCAAGACTCTTCCTTGTCCAAAAAAAGAAAAAAAAGATTGTGGAGACCCATACTAGACATGTCGAAAATGAACAGGTATATACTAGTCTGAAAATTCAAAATGTTGACTGTACAAAAACTTTTGCCCATAGCCCTGCTGGTAGCTCCAGATTTGAAGGGATTTCTGCCAACACAATCCCATAGCGCCGATGGGCAAGTTGGTTCCTAAAGGTACAGGCAGGGGGTTTCCATTTCAAATTTACATCATTGCCCTATGGCTTGTCCACTCCATCCAGTGTTTTTACTAAGGACCTGCCTCCAGTAATTGCCTTTTGCAGGATAACTGGGTTGATTGTCTCATTCAGGCTTCTTCCCTGTCAGATATTCAAAGGGCCTCGTAAATCAGTATGACCTGCTTCCAGAGAGTAGGACTGTGTCGGAACATACGGAGTGACAGTTTACCCCAGCAACACAGGCTACTTTCCTGGACTCGTACAATCAGAAAGGTTCCTACCCCTAGACAAGATCCTGACACACACACACACTATTTCAGCAAAGTAGACTACCTTCCCAGCATTGAGGACAGGGAATCCTTCAGACTGCTAGGATACATGGCAACTTGCATATTAATGGTACTGCTAGCCAGGATGCAAATGCAAAAACTACAGTGATATCTCAGGAACAGGTGGTGCCAACATTTGCATTCTGTCTAGACCAGCATATCTTTGGGTAAGGATGGGGGTTGTTTCGTAGATATAAAAGCATCCACTTGGACTACTAAGGTCTCGTATCCTGGCTACAGATTCTTCAGGCATACCTTGGGGAGCCTATGCAGGGGACCTGTAAATCCAAGAGGTCCGAGACAAGCAACTCATTGGAATGCACATAAACATAAAAAGAAATGATAGTAGTCATCCTTGCCTTCAGAGTATTCGGGGATATTTGTCAGTCGAGTCCACTTTTGATAAGGGCAGACAGTGCTAGTTAGGTGGTACATAAATAAGGCATGGCCCACTTTTACCTCCTGGACAGGCTGATTATTTAGATTTGGGAACTGTTCCAGGAAGTAGGAGTGACACCCATCTCCCAGTAGATCCCCAGTCAGGGCAGCAGGTTGGCAGACAGGTTAAGTCAGACAGCACGTAGACCCCCCCAAAGAATGGATGATAAAGAGTAAAGTGTTTTTTGGATCTGGACCACATGTGAGGTATTTCAGAGATGGACATTTTTGTTTCTATAGAAACCAGACACCTCAGAGGTATTGCACCAAGATTCCCAGGAAAGAAGCCTAAATGGCAAGTGTTTCTCTATCTCATGGATAGGTCTGTTTCTGTTTGCCTTCCTCCTCATTCTGTTTATCCTCTGGATGTTGCAGTAGTTAGGGAGGTGAAGTCAAAGGTGATTCTGGTATCGCCCTTTGGCCAACCCCAAATTGTTTTTTCCACCTTCTTAGCCTTACCAAGCAGGAGCCCCTCTTGCTAGTACATCAGGTAAGTCCTCCTGTCTTAGAACTAGGAGGCAGTCATAAGTTTGAGAACCTTAAGACTGACAGGATGTATAATTTAGTGCTTAACCCCACCAGACACGTTTACTTAAGCCTCTTGTCATATGTATACCACACATTCCTGATAGTGCAGCACTGAAAATATATAGCTTAGTGGAAAAGGTTGTTCTGTTGGTGCCTCCTAAGCATTCAAATACCTGTTAGACCTGTTTTATAGCAGGATTGCCTGATGCTTTTTTCAAGGTATATGCCTCTGCCAAATCTTTTTGCCTACTATTAAACCCCCTATGAAACAGTTCCTAAAGAGATTCGTGTTTTGAGACCTCTCAGAAAAAAAGACAGCACCACCGCTGGACTTCATTTTAATTTTTGGAAAGTAGCCTTACCACACTTTGAACCAGCTGGTTCCATTTTCATTAAGCTGCTATGTTGGAAAATTGCTGTGTTGTTAGACTTGACCACAGCCATATGGATCTCTGAAATTTAGGCTGTCTTGTAGAGAACCTTTCCTAGTTTTCCATAAGGATAGGGTTACATTGTGCATGATCCTTCCTTAATGAATTTGATTTAAGCCAGGAAATGTATCAACCAGTGTTTTTCTTTCCCCTGTAGGACAGGGTATTTTACTTTCTCTTTACATGCATCTCCCCTGTTTTGACCATTGCACTGTGGTTGGATTGGGTACCCAGTTCACTCCCTCTCCCTTCACACAGCCCTTGTCTCTTAGTTGGACCATCGTTGTATAGCGTAGGATCTGGATCCTATTAAATATCTTGGAGTTTGGGACAGGAGAGACCTGAAGATGGTGCCAGCTGTGACTGCCCATTATACCACTGATGTCCTGACATGGGAATGGGGTGTGAGTCTGCTATGCTTGCAGGGGAAGGTGATAGTCCTAGTGTTCTAGCTGACCTTCTGGCTTCTGCAGGCAGGAATCTCCAAGAGTCAGTACTGCAGCAGCAAATCTTATTGGACATCTACAGTTGTAAGTTCCTAACACAACTGTGTTTTCCTCTAGAGTTCCTGGAGGATGTTTTCATCATTGCATTTGTAGAGTCAGATTCCCTGTTTCCTTATACTCCTAGGATACCTGACTGCTTTTACAGGGTTAAGGATCCCAAGAATTCACTAGGTAATCCAGCTTTTGTCCCTGTATTCCAGTAAGGGATCTTCCTCGCCTCCATCTTGGAACTCTATTCCCAATGGTAGGATATTTGACAAATATGGAAGTAACGTATGTACATCTGCTATTCCATCCTTCAGAGCATTAAATTGCCAAACCCACATGTTTACCATTCACCAGTCCCTGTTAGGTAAAGTGGGGGGCTAAGGGAGAGGGACCTTAGTTAATGATCTGAAACAGAAAATGCTTGAGTTTTATATGACCACTCTTCTTAGGTGGCTAAACACACCAGAAAATGTACACCTGATAAAATGGATTCATTATGTAGGGCAGCAGCCACAGGGTGCGTGATTCAGAGACTTGCCTGGTTGAGGACTCAGCCTGTTGCGGATCATAAAAATCCACCTTAATGCATCCTTGGATAGTAAATACTATTTTGGTCTTCCCACTGAAGATGCATTTCTGAGATTACGTGAGAAGGGCAAAACCATGCAACCTATTAAGTTTTTTTTCATGCCCATGTTCCAAACTTCAGCTACATCTACCCAAGGAGAAGTGCAAAGCCATGCAACCTGTCAGATATTTTCTTCAAGCCTGTATTCCAAAATTCATCTGAATCTACCCAACTAACTCTTGACTCTAACATCCTGAACCAGACAAGAGCTAGTCACAAGTGGGGAAAAAATGGAAAATTCCTTTGTTTAGAATTGGGGAAACATTTCCCTGGGCTGCTGGGTTATAACCATCCTCCATCAACATTGCAAGTTGCAGTTTCAAAAGAATTCCAAGATGCAGAGGCATTCCTCCAGTTCCAAAAGACCTGTTGTGTTTGACAGCTGCTGTCTTGAGAGAATTACTTTGGGAAGGGACATAAAAAGCTTCCTCTTAGGAGGAAAGCACAGGTTTTTGAAGTAAGGAAGGTATAGGGTGATGATCCATACTACACTTATCTGATCAAAACACAGATCTTATTATTCCCAAGTTCAAAATGCTAACTCCAAAAGCCTTCTAACCTTGCTATTTCCTAAAGCCCTCATGGTCAAGTTAGATCTAAAAGATGCCTACCTCATTATCCCTATTGGGTCAAAGAAAAATTCCTCACATTTACAGTGGGAGGGATGACTTTACCAATTCACTTTCATGCCATTTGACTTGAGTACTACACTCGCGTGATCTTTACCAAACACCTGGCTCCAGGAGTTATGATTTTCAGCAGAAAAGGCATTCATGTGTACTTTTACCTGGTTATGCAGATTCCTTGAAGCAGGTTTGCAACATTTTTGGAATTTGTCCTGAATTATTCCTGAGACCCGAGTCTCTCCAACATCTTGAGAAAACCAAACCTCATCCCCACAAGGAACCTGGTCTTCCTGGAGGCAGATATAAACATGAACATCAACATAACTTCCTGCTAGTGGACAAGGTCTCCCTCTGAACCATTACTTTAAGAATATTGTTCATTAGGAGTCAATATTAGGTCACAAATTCTTCAGAGTGCTGGGCTGCATGATGTCATGCATCCTGATGGTGCCCCACTACCTCATATACACATGAAAAAAAAAAACTCCAGTGGTACCTCAGAAACAGGTGGTATCAGCACATTCAACCCCTAGAGACCTATATTCACCTCCTTTCTTGTAATAGGAAGGAGATCTTATGGTGGATAGCACAATTACAATTCAGTATGGAGCTGCCTTTCACGGTAGCTCAACTCATTATGACCGGGCCCACTTCAGATTCCTCAGACCTAACATGGGGGGTCCACGCAGGCACACTGCAAGTCCGGAGGAGATGGGACCAAGACAAAAAAAAACAAAATGTATATGTGTGTATATATATATATATATATATCTGGCACTGATAGCCAAATACGGAAAGAAGGGGTCCTCCATTTGATTTACAGATATGACTGTAATGTGGTTTGTAAACCGGGAGAAACTCACTTATACTTACTGTGCAAATTTGCTGCGCAAGCATGGGAGGTAGACCAAGAGATGGACATGACCCGAACTGTAGCCTACATCCCTGCAATATAAAATGTGTTGACAGGCTGAGCAGATCTCAGAAAGTCCCTCACTAATGGATGTTGAACAGGGGTGATCTTCAAAATGTGGGTTATACCAGAAACAGACCTTTTCATTTTAGCTTGGAGCAAGCAACTGCAGAACAACAACTCCAAAATCATCAAAACTAGATGCATTTTCCTTGACCTGGACAGGTCTTTCTGTGTGCACCAGACTCAAAATGCAAGCAGCAGCTCAACCAGGATGGTAAACCAAACAATGAAGGAAGAAAGTTGAATAAAATTTAATAGCACACAGCTCCAAGGATTAAGCGCTTTCGAAAAAACTTCATCCGAATCATTTAAACACTAAACAACACCACATATATATACCCCACCCTTAATTGCATAATCAAATTCTTTCTTTTAATTAAAAAACGCACACAGTATTTTAAAGCAGCACACAACATTAAATACCCAACATACAAATAAAATTACATTAACACAAACTCCCTATATACTACAACTGGAGAAGTAGCTTTAAACAATATAAGATTTTAATTTAAGTGCACTGGCTATAGATATGTTATCATTGAGACCTGGAGGGACTGTGGCATTCAATTTCAATTGCCAGCTTAATTCCTTGGCTTCCAATTCATCTTCCCAAGGTCCCCCTCTATACTCCTTCGGAACATATTCCAACACAAAAAAACAAAAACATGGTTAGTGTTGGTACCAATGTACCTAGCCATTGCATTTTTCACATCCCTCTTCCTAATGTCAAGTCCATGTTCATACAGACATTCCCTGAATTTTCTTTTTGTCTTTCCTATATAAAAATGTTGGCAGTTGAGACATTTCCCCACATATATAACCCCATGGTATTGCAAGTACAATGAAACTTGGGTCTAAAAATCTTGTAATTGACCTCTAATTGATCACCTTCCAATACCATCTTAGGGCGTTTGTGTTAATGTAATTTTTTATTTGTATGTTGGGTATTTAATGTTGTGTGTTGCTTTAAAATACTGTGTGTGGTTTTACTTAAGAGAGAGGATTTATTGGTTATGGAATTAAGGGTGGGGTATATATATGTGGTGCTGTTTAGTGTTTAAATGATTCTGAAGTTTTTTTCGAAAGCGCTTAATCCTTGGAGCTGTGTGCTATTAAATTTTATTCAACCTTCTTCCTTCGTTGTTTGAGTTACCATCCTGGTTGAGCTGCTGCCTGCATTTTGAGTCTGGTGTTTCCTGTGTTTCCTGGTGGTTCTTTTTTTACTGTGTGCTCTGCCTCCTATTTAATTGATCCCCGGGACAGTTCTGAAAGTTAAGGAAGAAAGAGCAGAAGTCATAGTAGTGACTTCCTTTCTTTCAAGAGAGCACTGGTTCTCTCTCCTGCACAGCCTAGCAGGGGAGAAATGAAAAGTTTTACCTTAGCATGTTGACCCTTTCTTAGAAAACAAAAGGTCCCTTCTGCACCCAGACATGGGAACACTAAGACTGATAACTTGGATGATTTCACATTAATTCCAGTTAGGTACTTTTATCCTGAGGATGCGTTAAATATTATCTCTGGCGGGGCTGGTTATGTAACCAAACAAAATTAAATCCTGCCTAGTGAAATGGAAGAGTCTCCCTCTGATGCCTGTCTGGTGACTAAGACCCACACAAGGCAGGAGAGACAGTAGTCCTCAATTACTTGTCAGACCTTTAAAAAACTGACCTATTTTATGTTTCTGTTAATATTCATGGCTCTGCCATTGCAGCTTGCTTACCTGCCCATCTCCACACCCTCTTTCTTCAAGGCCTCCCTAAAGCAGGGCTTTGCACCTTAGACCATCATGAAAAGGGATTGCTCCACAATGGGATCTTAATGATGTTTTAGGAAAACTGACCCCTACCCCCTTTAACCAGTTGTAAATGCATCTCTGCAATTTCTGTCTTGGACAATACTGTTGTTTTTATGGCTCTTAATTCTACCTGAAGGATCATCACTTAATCAAGCCTAGCTTTCCTAACAAAACAAATAAGATGAAAAAAATCATCCCTTGATGTATGTAATTCAGAAAGACAGATAAGCTACTTTTCTCCTTGGCAAAGGGCAAAAAATGTCAGCAAACAGTTTCAAAATGGATTGCTCAATGCATTTTGTTTTATACTGTTACTCATCTCATTGTATAGTTCATGGGCATGTCAGAGCCCATTCCAGATGAGCCAGTACAGTCACCACAGCATTCTTGAGAGGAGTCAGTATGCAAGCTGTCCTGGAAGCTGCTCCTCTCTCCAGACATTCTGAAGACACTGCGGTCTTGGGATCATCTCAAGAGCAAGGGATGGATTTGCCAGTGCTGTCCTACAAGGTTTACTGTTCTGTCTATTTGTCTCATTCCAGCTTACCCTGTCCTTGCTTGCTTCAGGAATCTTCTGAAAAGTCACAACTGCAACAGTAAATAGTACAATGAACATGTAAATACTTTTGCTAGGAGTGTACCATAAATGTGGATGTTCTAGTACATTCAGTGTTGCAGTTCAGATTCCCTTTCCCTTTCTTTTTCCTTTCTTTGCACCGTGGGTTGGGGTGGCCTCTCATCTGTATCAACTTCACTTTCCCTCTGGTCTCCCTACCAGGCACTACTTCCTTTTTTTTACATGATCTTACTTCCTGGAAAGGGAGATTGGGCATCTCTGCAGTTGATCTTTGGCACAGAGTATTACCCTTTGGTAACTAGGGCTTTGCCTTAGAGGTCTTCTGGACCTGGTCTTGGCCAAGACAAGAAAGATCTGAAGATGGCATCAGCCAGCACACCTCTTATACTAGTAATGCCTGTGTGCGTCAGTGGGAGGAAGTTGGCCAAAGCCTAGAGAGAAGTTAGAGCTTTGGAAGTCAAGCTGGCCTGTTGGGCAACTTGCAGACAAAACATACCAAAAGAGTGGACTGATAATCCATATATTTGAACATTTACACTTGTAAGTTCTTAGCACAGCTGTACAATATGCAGATTACCTGACATAGCTTTACTTTCATTTATTCTCCAGGCAGAGTTTTTAAGAGTTTATAGTTTTCAGTCTCTTGTGAGCATATGCTGGTTGGTATGAGGATACAGTAAAAAGATGTCATGAGAAGTTAACTGAAATGCACACATTTGTAACTTGTATACTATTTTTGTTGTTTCTGGAAAGGATCAAGATGTAATTTGCCTGCCTCAAGAAACATCAGAACATTTAGTTTTATGTGGACCAGAGGAAGCAGATGAAAGTACGCCTGTGGTAAGTGTTTTGAGCATCTTTTCAGCACTTTAAACACAAAGCATCTTATAGATATTTGTATATATATCATTTCTGTCATTAGGTGTTGCACCTTCTGACCATTTGACACAGTTGTTTACTTTTATAGAATTGCAGTTGAGCATTTCTGCATTACATTGCTTACTGCTCAACTATGTTTTATATATTACATTATTTCAATTGAATTTATTAACTTGATTTGTTTAATATGTTTTTTAAAGTGTAGATTTTTTAACTGTACTATTTTCATGAAATCTTGGTCTTTGTTAGGGCATTCTTAAATATTAGAATGTTCACATTCAAATGTGGAGTATTAACTTTTGCAGACAAAGTTTTGGTAGTACACATTTTCCATCAAAATTGGTGAGTACTTGTAGAAAACATTAATTGACATCTTCCCCCTCTGCCTTTTGGCATTATTTAAGTCAATATTGGTTCTTCAGGGTCATAGGAAGTTACTAGACTATTGGCCCTGAGGGCCTTACAAGCCTAGCCAAGAATTTAGCCCATGTTCCAACAAGTCAGCACCCTATGCCACTGTCCAGCAGGGACACAGGTGGAATCCCAGGGGTGTATTTTCTGTTCCCCATCCAGTTATCCAGGTTGCACTTAAAAAGGGTTAATGAGGTCATGCGTGCTGGTTACTTGAGTGGAGCTTTACTTGTGGATGTGCAGCAGTCCCATCAGGGTGAGGTCTGAGATTGTCTTGTATGCCAAACAGAGGTCACTTCTGAGGAGTCTGTAGGAGACCGAGTAGAGGGACAGGACTTGTAGCCTATCTGTGTAGGGTATATGTTTGAGGCCCTGGATTCTCCGGGTGAGGAACCTCTGTGTTCTCTCCAGCTGCTGCATGTACTTTGTGAGGTACATGCCGAAAGGGGTCTTATAAGGGAAGGATACAGGGATGTTATGACCATCTTGTCCCTGGATGAGGTACCTTTACTAATGAGGTGGGCCATGTAGAAAGCTTTCTGTACAACAGAGGCAATATGGTAGTCAAAAGTCAGTTTGCTGTCAACCTGGGTGCCCAAGTCTCTCAGGACTGATTGCGTGCTTAGTGCCTTATTATCAATGTGATAATTTGTGGGGACGTCACTCTCCCCAAAAGGGACGATGATGTATTTTTTGGCATTCAGTTTGAGGCCATGTTTCTGGCACCAGTCATATTTGTTTGGGTGAGACCCTCTTGGAGGATGTCCACATCACTAGGGGAATTGATGACCGCACCCAGCTTGCAGTCATCTGCAAACTTGGTCAGCCATGGCCCACTAGATTTGGCCTTCACCTCTGAGAAGTATATCCCAAACAGCAGAGGCCCCAAGACTGATCTCTGGGGTACACCACTTGTTAGGAGGCTACTACTTGAGGTGGCTTATCTATTATACCTAGTGGGGAATAGTATCGAAGGCCTTGGCAAGGTCAAGGTAGGCAGTGTGCACCATCTTTCCCTCGTCTATGACCTTGGTGACTGCCTCAGAGAAGTCGACCAAATTTCACAGGCATGACCTCCCCTTGACAAAACCAAACTGTGTAGGATCAAGTGTCTGGAGGTTGCCAGTGTCCTTGTTAATGAGGTCAATGATAATCCGCTCCGTGGCTTTGCAGATCAGGCCAGTTAGGCTGATGGTTCTATAATTTCCTGGCTAGGTGGACGCTCCACCTTTGTGCAAAGGGATGACAGTAGCTGTCCTTCGCTCGATGAAGCCGGTAGTCAGGCTTTGGTTGAATTGAGGTGCCTAATGGTGCTGCATGTTCTTGCCTGAATTCATATAGGATGCAGCATGGGATGTTATCGAGTCCCATGAAGGCAGTATTTTTTTGCCTTTGAGAGGGCATTGATGACTTGCTCCACAGAGATAAGGGGAAGGGGGGCAAGTACTGGCGATGTCCTGTTTTACTGATGGGGGGACAGAGGATTGAAGTTTTCATTGAACCTGTCTGCTATATCTACAGGGTTTTTGTGTATGTGGTGTCTTTGACCACCAGTTCTGTGCAGATCTGGGTGCTTCCCTTGAGATTCTGGACAAATGTGAAGAAAGCCTTATGGATTGTCTTTAGTAGATGTGGCTAGTTTAGACTGGAAGTTTGCTTTTAGGATTTCACTAGTGCTCTTATTTGCATGCTCAGGCTAAGGAGATATTGCTTCCAATTAGATACATACTATTTCTTGGTCCTGGACAGCAGTTTTTTGTCTTTTATTATAGAGTTTATTTATTGTAGATATCCACCAGACAGGCTTACTCTTCCTTGTGGAGGAGGATTTCATCCTGTCTGGTATTCCTGATTCCATACTGCTATATGAATGCTCACATAGTACTTTGGTGTAGGTTTGGACATATGTGCCAGTTCCTGTGGAGGGGGAGGGGGCTGTGAAGCTGTTTATACCTTCCCTCAGCAAGTTTTAGTCAGCTTTGGAGAAGTTTTTTTGGTTGACCCCAACTGGGGGGGGGGGGGGGGTCGGGGTAGATGGTGACTTTAAAAGTGACTGCTTTGTGGTCAGATCTTACCAGTGATGATGACACTGTAGGGATACTTCAGTGATTACTCATGTTGGGTTGATACAAAGTCCAAGATATTTTCACCTCTTGTGGGGGTGTCAGCTAACTGGTCCAAGGCAGTTTCCATTGACGAAATCAAGGAATCTCTGGGCATTTGTGTTTTGGCATGAGTATTTCTTTCAGTCTGTGGTTGGATAGTTAAAGTCTCCCAGGATCAGGGTAAAGGGTTGAATCTTAATAGATTCGAAGAGGTCCAGATAGTTGGAGTGGGCATCTTGAGTCAGAGTTGGAGGCCTGTAGCTAGCTATGATTTGAAATAGGGGTCTTGTCAGTTGTTAACTGCATCTGGAGTATTTCCTGTGCATCATACTGTTTGACCAGCCTAGAGGTGTGTATGTCTTTTGTATATATTGCAACTCTACCTCCTTTTGTTTTGCTGCCCACGGTTTGGGGTCTGAATAAATGATAGGATGAGTAACCTGGTATGGCTGGGGTGCTCTCAGCAGCTTTGAACCAGGTTTCTGTGACTGCACAAATGTCAGCTTCTTCCATGGTTAAGAATACTTGCAATGAGTGCATTTTCATGTTTAGACTCCTAGTGTTTAGCAACATGACCTTTAATTTAAGTTTTGATGAAATGTTCATGTTGGTAATTCTGACCTCATGGCATTGCCTACAAAAGGCACTATGGCGGAAGCAAGAGCCCTTGCCAGGAGCCTGAAGCCCAATGGAGACAGATGCAGGCCATTGGTGGCAAAGCACCGTGGCTTCTCAATCAGGTCATCCCAGGCTGTCAGGTACTGGATCCCCTTGGAATGACATCAGAAACTAAGCCAGTTAATCATTTTCTGTTTGTATTGAGGCATCATTCTGGGTGACGGTAGAATGCTGCTTAAGGCTAGGAACATACCTGCCTGGGACACATACTCAGTGAGCTCAATCATGTCTCTCTTCATATAATCCAGGGAGGTACGTCTCAAGTCATTCACTCCAACATGGACTATGACAGCTTCTTACAACACTGTGATGTTTTTTTGCTGGCTGCAGAACAGAAAATAAATCAGTCCTATTTTGTTTTATTAAATGTTTAATAATTCAGTAAAAAGGAAAATGTGCAGAAATCATAGGGAGAATGTTCAGAGTTATATTTGAAGAACATACCTTGTAAAGCAATATGGGCAGTTGTAATGGTTAAGACATGCATGCAGCTTCTGTATGCTTCATAGTAAAATCACGACAAGCACATTTTTAGCACTACATTAGAGAACCATCAAGAATATGAAATACAAAGGCAAACACTCTGCTGGATAGTGGATTGTATTTCAGAAGCCTACAGATTTCAAGGCTTGGTGTTCAGTGGCATTCCCTTTAAATATTTTTACCAGTCAAGCCCAAGACTTACAGCTGTCTTATCAAGAGCAGCAGACTTTATGAAATCAGTAAGCTGATTACATTCTGACTAAGTGAAATAAAAGTCATGGAGAAAAGGGGCTCATGTTATCATATTTTTGTAATCAGGTCTCCACGTATTGTTGCATTACACTCCATTGACTGTTTCACTGACAGTCTCCTAACAATCCTGAACAGAAGGTGTAGTTGCATATTTCCATAAGGAGATATTACCCTTTTGGGTGCAGTAATATAACTCTTAATCGAAGAGAGAGTACTGGGGATTGTCAGAAATCTCCAAAGAAAATAGAAAAAGCACCATTTTTTCAGATACAAATAGGAACCCCGAACTTATTGATAGATAAGTCATTTACTTTACCTGTAATCTAGTAATGATCAACAAGCCTGGAAAATGTTCACCCAGGATCATAATCACCGCTGCATCACATACCCTGCAGCAGTCTGCATTTACCCCAAGAAACGTTGTGGAAATTTGTGCTGATGGTAGAAGAGCTTTGAATAAGTATTTCCATGAAGAAACTCAAAACAAACAGAAGAGTGGAATGTTGCATGGTTGCTTGTTGTCCCTTGTCATGAGATTGTCTACCTAGTGTTTTCACCAGTCACATCTATATCCCAAGGAAAAGCTTAAATACTTTCCCTAATATATTTTTATGATAGTGACATATTTATCTTTGGTAGTGACTCCAGACTGAAATGTTGTGGTGTACTGTAGCAAAGAATGAGCATCAGTTAACATCTCTTAAAGCTTGGTGTCACTTGACCCAAACTCAGTGGCCGACCTAACTGGCCTAGGTAGTTGTTTGCTGTCACCATGCTATGTTTTCATAGTGTAAGCAGTGCCCATGTGAATGTACTCATTTCTGTCCAGCAATTCAAGACTTGCATAATCTAGGCCAGGATGGTTGGAGTATGTGTTGATTATAGGGTAAAATATGCAAACCCAAGCTTTAAAGTTAAAAAAACCTCTTCTGAAGTATTTGTTACAGTCATGTATACTGTGCTGATATTTTGAGATTAACTGATCATTCTTTTCCTTTGCTAAATTGCACAAAACAAGCCTACAAATAACTTTAGGTTAAGGTTTTCAAGCTCTTTCCTATTTGTTAAAATGGCGATTGATGTATTGACGAGAGAGATATCAGGGATATTTCCATTAAGTACTGTACAACAGAATAAGCTGTAGGTGAATAGTTTTTAACTTGCTTGTTTCAGTGGCTGTCATTATGCATGGAAGACCAGGGCCTTTATGCATTTTGCCTGGAATAATAGTTGATGTTGGAACTCTTCCATTTGAGGGCACCCAGATATAACTGCAGGAATGTAGAAGGGCAGCAGATGTTGTACATAAATTTTAAACCCAAACAGGGTATCACAGTCCTTGAAGATATTGCACACTCAATGGAGAACTTCATACGGAAGGAGGAGAAATGGCACTAGTTTACTATCAAAGAAAGCAAGGTTAAACTTCTACTTGGTTTGGTTATTAGCAAGTAGTGTTGCCGAACGATGCCCCATTAGGGAACCTTTCTTTTTATCTTGCGTTATTTTGTTGAAAGTTGTTAGATGTCAGCTAGGAGGGGTAAGTGCGAGTGCAATAGGTAGACTCTGTACAAGGATTTGCATACCAAGTGTCTTTTTTTCACCTAAGCCTGGAACACGATCACAAATCTTGCTCTGTCAGTCATTTGTTCCCAAAACCCTTAGATCAAGGCTTTCCACTCTCAACCCTTTCCTAGAGATCCAACATTTTAAACACTTGCTCTAGCCCAAGATGGCTGATTCTGCATCCTCCGAAGCCGCTCTGCTGAGTCCTGTGTACCCACTGAGGTTGCAGAACCTCATGATACATCAGGCTACCTCTCAGTTGCCTGCTACCAAGACCCTATTAGAGGCCAATATGGCTCCTGAGGCCTTGCAGACTGCTGATGGGTGAGAGGAATCAAGTCTCATCATTTCCAAGGGACCGCCTCGCATCCCTCAAATTTTAGTTAAGGAAGAGATCCCAGGCTCTCTAATAGAACTCAGGCAGGGGTTAGAACCTTTGAGTCTCATCCAGGTAGACAACACACCTAAAAAGAAAAAACAGACGACTAGGCATTTGGTAACTAGGGAAAAGGAATGGATAGACACCTCTCAGGGGTTGTTCAAAGCTGTTATGTCTTTAAAACCTCCCTTCATTGAGTCTCCACAACCACTGGCTATTCTTCAAATGTCTACCCTGATTTTCTCCTCTTCTGATGAAGAACAGGACTATAACTCTCACCATTCTCTGGACTATTCCTCTCAGCTGCATTCTCCAGGACAAATTTCTTCCATAGAAGAGACTCCCACTCACTAGACTCCTCTATTGAGGAAGCTTCCTTTGGGGAAACTATACAGAACATGATGAAACACTTTGAATGGCAGTCCATGCAAATCTCTGATGTTCAGAAGAGGTATTACTCCCTCATGGAGATGGGTACCCCTTCCTCCTCCAGTCGTGCCAGTTCTTGAGGCTTTCCAGGACATCTTTCAGTCCATCTCTTCTGCACGATTTTCAACCACCATCTCCTAAAAGACCAGACAAGTTTTATAGGGTGCCTGATGACCTGAAATATTTATATAGGAATCCAGTAGCAGACTATTCAGCATTATCTCTTTATTCAAATAAACCCTCTTAGCTTCTGACCATTGCTAATGCCCTGCCTATGGACAAACATACTAGGCCTATGGATAGATGGGCAAAGAGCATTTGCACCTCTGCTACCCTCGCCTTTAGGACAATTAACTACCAAACTCAAATGACAAAGTACTTGCTCTCTGTTCTGCTTTCCGTAAACAGAATTGTACTGGACCCTAATACACAAGTAAGTATCAAATGAAGAGCGTACTATCGCAGACCACTCATATTGCTAGACACTGCATTAAGTACAGTTGTGGTGCTGTGGATGCTTCTTCTAGAGCAACTGCCACTGGATCTGTTACTCGCAGATATGCATCGCTTCACAGTCAGCCTATCCCAGTGGATTTCAAATCAAGCATTTTAGACTCTTCCTTGGACAAAGACTTCCTGTTTGGTCCTCAGACTGCCAGACTCTTCAAAACTCTCCCAGGCCAAAGTAAGACCATGAAAGACTACAGACAGATTGTCCTCTCCTCATTTCCTAAATGTCATAGGAACTACCCATCAAAATCAACTTTTCATTAGAAAGGTTCCTAAGACTGCTGAGAAACAAAGGAAACCCATCTAGAAAAAGGTACTCTGATAAACCCCATAGGGGACCTCCAGTGGGGAGGCCTCCTTTTACAAGCAGAAATCTGACACGACTTCTGCAGCACCTCTCCCCATGCTGTCAGTCCCATTACTCCTCATTCCCAAAGACTGTTCTACCTGGCCAGGTGGGATACTGTTAACCACAGACAAATGAGTGTTGTCCATCATTAAGGACTGCTATGCCATGTCTTGGGAAAATATTCCCCCTTTGAAAGGCATGGCAAAACCTCCTCAAAACCAAATATCCCTTCTGGCTCCTATTATTCCAGACCTGTTGAATCAGGGCACCATCTGTCAAGTCTCAAAAGACTTCATGAGAAATTGCTTTTACTCCAAGATTTTTGTAGTCCCAAGGAAAGAAGGGCAGTGGAGACCCATCCTAGACTTGTCTTTCCTAAACATTTACTTAAAGGTACAATCTTTCAGAATGCTGTCCCTTCTGCCTTTCATCCTTCCCCAAGCTTTCTTAGTGTCACTAGACCTGAAGGACACCTACCCATTCATCATTATTGCAGGAGGTTTGTCAGGTTTTTCTCTGGCTCCTCACATTTTTAGTTTATTGCTCTGCCTTTGGTCTTTCAAATGCTCGAAGAGTGTTCACAAAGTGTCCAACTCCATTAGTACCTTTGTGTCTCACTCAAGGATTCCAACATTTTCCCTACTTGGGACAATCTTCTGATCCAGGTTTTCTTTCCAGAAATTATTCTTCAGCATCTACAAAAAAAGATTTTCTTTGTGCATCTACATTTCACCATCAAACTTCTGACAGATCTTGGTTTCATTATAAACTACTAAAAATCCTACATGATCCTTACATAGGATCTGGTGCTCCTGGGCTGGGCATAAAGAAAATGCATACTTTCCTTCCCCAGAAGAAAGTTCACAATCTTCATTTCTTTCCAGAATCTCTACTCCACAACCCGTTGCTCAGCAAGGGAGATGCTAAGATCTTTAGGATTCAGGGCAGCCATCATCAGTGTGCTCCCTGGCCATATTTCACATGAGAAGAAAATAGTGGTACCTGAAATCTGTGTGGTCCCAGCACTGTCATGCCTTGGACACCCTGATCCCCCCCCCCCCGTCTCAAAAATGAGCTACTTTGGTGGAATGGACAGGTCATCCTCATCCCAGCCACTCACACCACCACCTCCTCCTGTTCAATAGGTTCACACAGACACCTTGGACTGGGGGTGGGGGACATGGACAAGATCATACTGAGTGCAGGGGAAATGGCAACCTCAGTTCCTGAAGGAAATAAGGGGTCTTCTGCAAGCTTTTCAGATTTTCACCCACCTTTGGAAACCTAGGCCCCTCCTGCTGTACACAGACAACATCACAGTTATGTGGTACATAAACAAATAGGGAGACACCATTTCCTACCAACTGTGCTGGGTAACATAGGAGACATGGAATTTAACAACACAAATAAACATTATACTCATAGCCACATACATCCCTTCTCAGTACAGTGGGCTAGTAGATTCCCTAAGCTGCTCATTGGAGGACCCTCCATGAACGGACTTTGAACAGAAAGGTTTTACAATCACCCTTCATTGGGGCATTCCTCAGCTAGATCTCTGTGTGTCACCAACCGACCATCAGCTACCACAGTTTTACACTAGGGACTCTTGTCCTACAGACTTTAAGGGAAAATGCCTTTTCCTTCCAGTGGATAGTGAAGTTACTATGTGATTTTCCTCCTCTGCCTTTTCTTCCAAAAATTCTTTTTAAGGCACAGAAGGAAACACCAAAACTCCTTTTACTGGCACCATTTTTGCTGAGGCAGCACTGTTTTGCCCTGCTATTTCTCCTGGCAAAGGGAAATTACAGGAGAATTCCTCTTCAGCTGGACCTGATAACTCAGCAAAAAAGATTGCTGCTCCACCCAAATCTCCCTTCTGACAGCTTTGACCCTATGGATGATAGGATTTTAATTCGTCAAAGATGCCTCTTCTCTGAAGAAGTTGCTCAAGTCCTACTTGAGGCCAGGAGACCCACTAGTAGCAAATCTTACACTGCCAAATAGAAGCATTTTCCTATTGGTGCTGCAAACATAGTCAAGACCCACTCTTATTACAAGTTCCTGCTGTACTGCAGTTGTTGTGTGAACTACTTTGGTCAGGTTTGGCCTGCTGTTCTACAAAAGCTCATCTGTCAGCTATCAATGCCTGCCTCCCTCTTAGCCCTCCATGTATGGCTAGGGCAGAGGTCAAGCTTTTCCTCGGGGGACTCTTGCATCTTAATCTACCAAGGAAACACATCTCCCCCTCCAAGAGATCTTAATTTTGTGCTAGAAAAGCTTACACTGCCTCCCATTGAACCAGCACCCTTTGATTCTCTAAAATTCTGTACATAGGAAGCTATACTTCGCTTGGCTGTCACCTCTGCTAGGCAATTTTCTGAGTTACAAGCTGTCTTATCCAATTCCCCCTGTTCTTATTTTTCACAAGGACAGGATAACTCTCAGGGCTAATCCATCCTTCATGCCCTTAATCAGGCTATTCATTTTT
Organism: Protopterus annectens; assembly: GCF_019279795.1. Taxonomy (NCBI): domain Eukaryota; kingdom Metazoa; phylum Chordata; order Ceratodontiformes; family Protopteridae; genus Protopterus; species Protopterus annectens. The sequence continues at coordinate 868,356,766 of NC_056741.1, read as the reverse complement.
CCACTTTCTTTCCCAATCCACAAAACAGGGGGAATCTTACATTCTGTGGGCATTCGTAGGCAACTCATATTTTATTTGAACAAACTAAATCCTTCAGGAAAAATTGACCATCTGCTTGTATCATTTGAATCCTATGGTGGCCAGCCAGTCTCCATACAAACTATTGCAGCTTGAATTTCTACGGCTATCTCTTTCTGATACTCACACTATGGTAAGACCTTACCTTCCTGCCCTAAAGCACATTCCACTAGGGCAGTGGCTCCCTCAGTGGATTTACACAAAGGAATAGACTCCAGATCTATCTTGAGGCTGCTACTTTGTCCTCTATACATCCCCTTACCAAATGCTACAAAGTTGATGCGTTCTCCAGGTCCAAGGCAGCCTTTGCTGGGTCATTTTCGTTCAGACTCTCCTGGGCAGCTCTTCTCCATAGCTAACCACCCTCCTTTCCTCCTTCAGCTCTGAGAATCATCCCTATGTCAGAAGTACTGCAACAGTGATTTCAGTCAGGACATGTTACAGTTGTGTAAGAAGTTAACCATAACAATAGATGTCCAAATAATCACTGTTACAGTATTCCATCTCACCTTCCATCCTCCTTCTCTAGCTCACTCTAGTCTTCTTATTCCTCTTCCTCTTTATTTTAACCTCTGCTCTGTTACATGGGAGAAGGAGAGTTTTCTTACCTGTTCAAGCTGCACTACTCCTAGCCGACCAGTCTCCTGTCTTCAGACTGCTTGTGCTCTTACATCTGTCTGTATATCACAACTCATACAAGCTGAGGTCATGCTTCAGATGTACAACCTAGAGAAATTAAAGCTTTGGTTCTCTGTCTGGATATTAGCAATGTCAACCCAACGGTGATCAGTAGGACATCTACCGTTATGGTCAGCTCTTACATAACAGTATTTCAATTTGCAAGAACTCCTGTATGGAAGTGCAGAAGTGTAAGTCATAGTGGGGAAAAAAAAGTGATGTTCTTCATGTTTCACTGTTGCAGTCATTACATTTGGGTAATCTGCTGGCAAGTTGCCCTCAGTCGGCCTGATTAACAAAGTCTTGGGTCCTGCGTTGGTTGCTGTCCCTTCTTCCATGACATCAGGTCGTCAGGGGTATAAAACATGCAGCCGACGCCATTACATCAGTCTTTCTTGCCGTGCAATGCCCGAAGCAGAAGCAGTTCGCAAATGCCGGTTGGCCGACTCCTGAAATTTTCGTTTTCGAGTTTCAGAACCGAAGTCTTCAACTAAAAGCTAAGTACCCCGTTGGGGAAACTTTTTCTTGCTCCTTACCATTGTCAGTAAAAGTTAATAATTGCATTACTTGTGAGAAGCAAATACCTCATAAGAATTTTCATTTGTACTGTATTCCTTGCCTAGGCCCTGACCACAACGTACCTTGCTATCGGTTTTGTGCTAAATTTAATCAACACACTATTAAACGTCTGTATATTTTTGCTTCTAAATATTTTGGCTCACGATTTAATTATCCAGAAATGTCGTCGGTTAGCAATCTGACTACCGGAATACCTAAAAAAAAATGCAAAGAAAAAGACAGAGACAGACCATCGAGGTCCAAAACTGACAACGCTTCTCCTAAGCCATTCGTCAGTTCGCCGGTTCTGAGTGAGGTGCTTTCGCAGCCCCTGATACCCGCTACTTCAGATTCGCAGGCCTCTACTGAGACCCATTCAGAGTCGGGTATGCCACGAGATGCTTGAGTTATGGAACCCGTGGATGTCTCTACCTTAGATGGGTCCAGAGCCGCTGTGCAGGCACCGGCTTCTGAGGGTGTTTTCAGGCCTACAGATTTGTATATTACACTGACGCCATCTTCAAAACTAAGGCCAAAGTCTAAATCTATGTCTAAAAAACTGACGCCTGGGCCACATATGCAGACCCCTATGCATAAAAAACAAATGATCAAAATGGCTGAAGATTTAATTACTCTGATCAGAGGTAGCCAACCCCCTCCTTCTAAGAGGCCTAGGCAAGACATTGATTATGAATCTTCTGAACAGGATTTTATTTCTTCTGACTCTTCTAATGAACAGGATTTGTCTATACCTACTTATGAGGACTCTGATGCAGAAGATTTCATTCCTTCTGCTTCTCCCCCTGAGGATTTTTCTTTTGGGGAAACTTTACATAACTTAAGGGAACATTTTCACTGGAAAAGTCAGCATTTCTCTGAATCTAAAAAGAGACTTAGGGATTTCCTTCTTCCTCAGCATAGGCCTTTGGCTATACCTCCTGTTCTAGACATTGTTGATGATGTTTTTTCAGAATCTAGTATGGCTCCTGATTCTCTGCCTCTGGCTCTTTGTAAACCAGACAGATACTACAGGGTTCCTGACTCCCACAAATTCCTTTTCAAAAATCCTATTGCAGCTCCTGAAACCATTTCTCAGGGTCCCAAGGGCATTAAGACCTCTACTGCTAAAAATCCTACTCCTTCTGATAGAGATTCCAAGGCGCTGGATAGATGGGGTAAGAAGGTTTACACTTCTGCAACCTTGGCAATCAGGGCTTTAAACTGTCAATTTCATATGCTTAAATATCAACAGCATATCATGGGACTGCTTAAACAGAAAATGATGTTAATTTCTGACTGTGTGAAAAATAACGATTTACAGGATTTATTGCATTTAGCTGAACAAGTTGGAAAACATACTTTGCAATGTGGTTTTGATTCTTTGGAGACCTCTTGCAGGGCTGCTGTAACTGCGTCTGTGCTAAGGCATGCTTGGCTCAAAAGAGCAAACTCTGCCTGATCATGTTAAAGCAAAATTGTTGGATGCTCCTTTACAACAGGACCGTCTCTTTGGTAATAAGGCTGAAGAAGTTTTAAAAAGATGGAAGATAAAGCTAAATCTATGCAAACTGTGAAAGATTTCTTACAAGTGCAACCTCCAAGATTTAGTAGGCACTGGCCTACTAAGAAGTGGTCCTTTCCAGATGTTCTTCGTGTTTCACTGTTGCAGTCATTACATTTGGGTAATCTGCTGGCAGGTTGCCCTCGGTCGACCTGAATTCCAAAGTCTTGGGTCCTGCGTCGGTTGCGGTCTCCTCTTCCATGACGTCAGGTCGTCAGGGGTATAAAACAGGCAGCCGACGCCATTTTCTTTAGTCTTTCTTGCCGCGCGGTGCCCAAAGCAGAAGCAGTTCGCAAGTGCCGCCGGCCGACTCCTGAAATTTTCTAATTCGAGTTTCAGAACTGAAGTCTTCACTAAAGCTAAGTACCCCGTTGGGGAAACTTTTTCTTGTTCCATACCGATGTCAGTAAAAGTTAATAATTGCATTACTTGTGGGAAGCAAATACCTCATAAGGATTTCCATGTATACTGCATTCCTTGGCTAGGCCCTGATCATAACTTGCCTAGCTGTCAGTTTTGTGCTAGATTTAATCAACGCACTGTTAAACGTCGGTATATCTTTGCTTCAAAATATTTTGGAAACAGATTTAACTATCCTGAAATGTCGTAGGATAGCAATCTGACTACCGGAGTTCACAAAAAACGCAAAGAAAAGGAGACAGACCGTCAAGGTCCAAAACCGACGAATCTTCTCCTAAGCCAGTCGCCGGTTCGCCGGTACTCAGTAAGGCACTTTCGCAGCCCCTGATACCCACTACTTTCGAGTCGCAGGCCTCTACCGAGACCCATGTGGAGTCTGGCACGCCGTGAGATTCTCAAAGTATTGTACCCGTGGATGTCTCTCTCTCGGATGGGTCCAGAGCCGCTGAGCAGGCACCGGCTTTTGAGGGTGTATTCAGGCCACAGTATTTTTATAGAAAACCGACGCCAGCTTCAAAATTAAAGACAAAAGCAACTTCTAAAGCTAAAAAAATGTCGTATGAGCCATGTGCACAGGCCTGTATGCCCAAAAAACAGATGAACAAAATGGCTGAAGACTTAATTACCTTGATCAGGGGTGCCCAACTCCCACCTGATAAGAGGCCTAGGCAAGACACTGATTATGAATCTTCAGATCAGGTTTCTATTTCTTCTGATTCCTCTTCTGATCAGGAATATTCTATACCACCGTATGAGGATTCTGATCCAGAGGAATCTATTCCATCTGCATCTTCTCCTGAAGATTATTCCTTTGGAGAAATCTTGCATACTTTGAGGGAGCATTTTCACTGGGAGAATCAAAAAAGAGGCTTAGGGATTTCCTTCTTCTCTTTCAGCATAGGCCTTTAGCCATACCTCCTGTTTTAGACATTGTGGATGATGTGTTTTTGGAGTCCAGCTTGACTACAGACTCCTTACCTCCGGCTCCTAGCAAGCCAGACAGATATTACAGGGTTCCTGACTCTCACAAATTTTTATTTAGAAACCCTGCTGCTGACCCTGAAACTATTTCACAGGGTCCAAAAGGTGTTAAGGCCTCAACAGCAAAACATCCTACCCCCTCTGACAGAGATTCCAGAGCACTGGATAGATGGGGAAAGAAGGTTTATACATATGCAACCTTGGCAATTAGGGCCTTAAACTGCCAGTTTCATATGCTTAAGTATCAACAACATGTTATGGGATTACTGAAACAGAAAATGATGTTGATTTCTGAATGTGCAGAAAATAAAGAATTGCAGGAATTATTGCATGCAGCAGAACAAGTTGGAAAGCATACTTTGCAATGTGGTTTTGATTCCTTAGAGGCCTCCTGCAGGGCCGCAGTTACTGGATCTGTAATTAGGTGGTATGCCTGGCTAAAAGAGCAAAATTTGCCTGATCATGTTAAAGCTAAATTGCTGGATGCACCTTTACAGCATGATACTCTGTTTGGTATTAAGTTAGAAGAGGTTTTAAAGAAAATGGAAGACAAAGCTAAGTCTATGCAAACTGTAAAAGACTTCTTACAAGTGCAGCCACCAAGATTCAGTAGATGCTGGCCTACAAAAAATTGGTCCTTTCCTGTGTCTGACAGAGCTCCACGGGGCAAATCCCAGGTGCCCTAAAGGTTCTAGATACCAGTCACAGGATTCTTACAGGTCAAAGCAATGGGGTACCTCTACCTCCAAATCTGGAAGAAATAAAGCACAACGCTACAGTAAACAGTCTCAGTGACTTCCCTCTGCTATCACCAAGCACTTATCTTTTGACAGCACCCTTAGGGGCAGTTAATAACCCACTACAAGTGGGTGTTAAGCATAGTATCTCAGGGATACAGATTCCTCTTCCACACTCTGCCAATTGCAAACGGTTGGCCAGATCTGCCAAAAAATCATTGGGCAGAGGCACAAAAACAAGTTACGTACCTCATGGATATGGGGGCTATTCCGCCAATGCCAGAACAGGAATAAGGACAAGGGTTTTATTCAAGACTGTTCTTGGTACCCAGAAAAGACAAGGCCTGGCACCCAATACTGGATTTATCAATTTTGAACACATTTATGGACATTCCAAAGTTCAAAATGCTAACTTTGCAGCAGCTTCTGCCCATGCTGGGCAAGAACGCTTGGCTGGTGACATTAGACTTGAGGCATACCTGCATATCGCAATAAAGGAATCGTGCAGAAAATACCCCCGTTTCAAGGCTGGCTTTATGCATTACCAATTCTCTGCACTGCCCTTTGGCTTATCTACTGCGCCCAGGGTCTTTACAAAGTGCCTGACACCAGTAATTGCATTTTGCAGACAAAGAAGTATACAAATCTGCCCTTACTTGGACGACTGTCTCATTCAAGCAGAGAACAAGGACATTCTTCTTCAGCATCTGGCATTTGTGAAAAGGCTTCTAACATGCCTAGGGTACACAATAAATGAAAAGAAATCACAACTGGTACCCTCTCAAACGATAACATTCCTGGGTGCAGGCTTGAATACAACTGCCTAGATGGCTCTCCTCACACCAGACAAACAAAGGCAACTGACTACTTACTTCAAACAGATGACAACAAAAACCCATTTATCTGCAAGACAAACTCTGCAGGCTTTGGGGTTCATGGCATCCTGCATTCTACTAATTCCATATACAAGAGTGCATATGAGGAAACTACAGTGGTATCTAAAAAGCTTATGGAGTCAACATGGTCACAGTCTGGAAACAATGATTCCTCTCATTCCCTGCCTACAACAGGAGTTTCTTTGGTGGGCAAAGGCATGTCACCAAAACATGTAACGGGCTTTCACTCTACCCCCTGCCAGCCAAACCTTAACAACAGACTCATCAGACTATGCATGGGGGGCCCATCTGGTGGGAAGATGCATTCAGGGCATATGGACCCCAAAACAAATGCATCTGCATATCAACCAAAAAGAGATGTTAGCTGTTCAAAATGCCCTGACAGCCTTCAAGGACTTACTTCAACCAGGACAACTACTGATAAAGACGGACAACACCACAGTTATGTGGTACATAAACAAGCAGGGGGGAATGCACTCATACCCCCTTTGCAGACTAGCCATGGCACTGTGGGACACAGCCTTGACTTACCAAGTACATCTTCAAGCTCAATTCCTGCCAGGAAAGCAAAATACTCTGGCAGACGACTTAAGCCGAAACCTTATGGACCCTCACGAGTGGAAACTAGATCCACAAGTCTTCAGCATGATAGCAAAGAAATGGGGGAGCCCGGACATAGACCTATATGCCTCTCCTCGGAATTATCAACTGGACAAATTCTGCACAAGGACTTGTCACAGACAAGCATGGAAAGTGGATGCCCTATCCTTCAGCTGGAAAAACCTATCAGTTTACTCCTTTCCTCCTCTGCCTCTTCTTCCCAAGGTCCTACTAAAGGTCAGACAAGAAAAAACAAAGATGATACTAATTGCCCCGGATTGGCCCCGCCAATACTGGAACCCAATCCTAAGGAATATGTCTCAATTCCCAGCTTGGTACTTGCCTCAAATACCTCACTTATTGTCTCAGCAAAACAATCAGATCTTACACAATCAGCTCCAAACACTGAACCTGGCTGCATGGCTGATCATGTAGTTATTCAAACAACACCTCTCAGTAAATCTGTGATGGATGTCATTTGGGAAGCCAGAAGGCCTAGTACTAGAAAATCTTATGCTGATAAATGGAAGAGATTCTGTGCTTGGAACCAAGCACAAGGAACTGACACAGCAGAGCCAAATATTCCTCAGATTTTACAATACTTGACTGAGATGCTTGACAAAGACCTATCTTTTTCATCAATAAAAATCCGTGCCTCTGCCATCTCGACTCATTACAACACAGAGCCACCAATCTTTTCTCATTCTTTGCTAAAGCAGTATCTTAGAGAGGCCAAAAATGTAAGGCCTCCCAGAAGATCACTAATTCCTGCATGGGACCTCAATTATTTAAAAATTTAAGGCCTCCCAGAAGATCACTAATTCCTGCATGGGACCTCAATTATGTGTTGGAAAAGCTCACCCTGCCTCTATTTGAACTAGCTGCTACTGCATATCTAAAGTTCTTATCATGGAAAACAGCTTTGCTCCTGGCAATTACTTCAGCAAGAAGGGTTTCAGAGCTACAGGCCCTCATGGCTGTGGAGCCTTTTATCACATTTTACCCAGACAGGGTGTCCCGCAGGACCAATCCTTCCTTTATGCCTAAGGTAGTTTCCAGTGTGGCTCTTAACCAAACTATTCATCTGCCAACTTTTTATCCAAATCCGCAGAACAAGTGGGAGTGGATTCTGCATTCCCTGGACGTACACAGACAACTAAGATTCTACTTGAGCAGGACTAAAACTCTAAGAAAAACTGGGCAGCTACTCGTGGCATTTGCTGCAGGTTCAGAGGGAAAGGCTATTTCAAAGCAGACTATTTCAAAGTGGATAAGCCACTCCATTCGTTTCTGCTACTTACACCAGGATAAACTGGTGCCCAAGGGCATTAGGTCTCGTTCCACCAGGGCTGCAGCTACATCAGCAGCTTTTCTCAGAGGGGTACCAACCAAAGATATTCTAGAGACTGCTACTTGGAGTTCTGTTCCCACTTTTACAAAGCATTATCATTATAAGTCCAGGGCGGACTTTGCCACTGCAGTTCTGCAGGGCCTTATAGCCGCCCCTAATGCAGTTTAACTCCAGCCTCTCATCCATAGCTTTGGGATTCTACCCAAATGTAATGACTGCAACAGTGAAACACGAAGAACATAGTACAGTTGTGTACACTTACAATAAATGTAGATGTTCTAGTGTATTCACTGTTGCAGTCCAGGTTACCCGCCCGCCATCCCCCTTCTATTCTCTTTCCTTCACTATTTTCTACAGCCTTTGTGGTGTATTTGCTTGTAGATGAAGGTAAAGTTTATATTGTTGCCTGTATATATAGTTTATATATATTTTTGCTACCCATTTGGGGGGCACCTGACATCTGGGGCAAAAAAAACTAAAGAAAATGGCATCGGCTGCCTGTTTTTATACCCCTGACGACCTGACGTCATGGAAGAGGAGACAGCAACCGACGCAGGACCCAAGACTTTGGAATTCAGGCCAACTGAGGGCAACCTACCAGCAGATTACCCAAATGTAATGACTGCAACAGTGAATATACTCGAACATCTACATTTATGGTAAGTGTACACAACTGTACTTTCCTTCAAGAGCCACTCAAGTCAAACCTAGACATTCCAAAGGCTCCAGGTTTCAGTCACAAGGGACTTTTAGAACAAAACAATGTGGTGCCTCCACCTCCAAATCTGGACACAACAAGGCACCTCTTTATGGCAAACAGTCTCAGTGACTTCCCTCTTCACTCACCAAGCACTTACCTTTTAGCCACCCCTTTGGAAGGAAAACTAGCACTTCATGCAAGAAACTGGCAACTTATAACCCAGGGCAAATGGGTTTTAAATATAATATCCCAGGGATACAGATTTAATTTCCGCACATTGCCAATCCCAAACAGATGGCCAGACCTGCCCCCAAATCATTGGGCAGAGGCCCAGAAACAAGTTCTGTCCCTCATGAACATGGGGGCTATTCAACCAGTACCAGAAGAGGAAAAGGGACAAGGTTTCTATTCAAGTCTTTTCCTGGTACCCAAAAAAGACATATCATGGCTTCCATTTCTGGACTTATCTATTCTAAACACATTTCTGGACATTCCAAAATTCAAGATGCTGACTCTTCAATGGTTACTTCCTATGCTAGGCAAAGATGCATGGTTGGTAACTCTAGACTTAAAAAAGGCTTACCTGCATATCCCAATCAGGGAATCTTGCAGAAGATACCTCCGCTTCAAAGCAGGCTACTTGCATTACCAGTTCCCTGCACTGCCCTTTGATTGTCTACTGCACCCAGGGTCTTCACAAAGTGCCTGGCTCCAGTAATTGCATTTTGCAGGCAAAGAAATATTCAGATATATCCATACCTGGACGATTGTCTAATTCAGGCAGAAAACAAGGACATTCTTCTAAAGTATCTGGAGTTTGTAAAAAGGGTTTTAAGTTGTCTAGGGTACACCATAAACGAAAAGAAATTACAACTGGTACCCTCCCAAAAAATTACATTCCTGGGTGCAAGCTTGAATACAACTGCCCAGATGGCTTACCTTATGCCAGAAGAGCAAATTCATTTGGTAACTTACTTCAAACAGGTGGCCACAAAAACCCTGCTATCTGCAAGGCAAATTCTGCAAGCTTTGGGGTTCATGGCCTCCTGCATTCTTCTAATTCCATATTCAAGACTGCATATGAGGAAACTTCCGTGGTACTTAAAAAGTTTATGGAGTCAACATTGTCGCATCCTGGAAACACTGATTCCTATCATACCTTGCAACTAGAGTTCCTATGGTGGGCAGAGGCCTGCCACCAAAACAAGGGACTGTCATTCACTCCACCCCCTGCTACCCAAACCCTAACTACAGATGCATCAGACTATGCTTAGGGGGCTCATCTGGCAGGGAAGTGCATTCAGGGCAAATGGAGCCCAAATAAAATACACCTTCACATCAATCAGAAAGAGATGCTAGCTGTACAGAATGCACTGATAGTCTTCAAGGACTACCTTCATCCAGGACAATTAATGATAAAGAGACACTACAGTTATGTGGTACATAAACAAGCAGGGGGGTACACACTCCTACACCCTTTGCAGACTAGCCATGGCATTGTGGAACACGGCCATGACCTATCAAATACAACTACAAGCTCAATTCCTGCCAGGAAAGCTGAATACTCTGGCAGACAAACTAAGCAGAAATCTCATGGACCCAATCGAATGGAAACTAGAACCATGGATTTTCAACATGTTGACACGCAAATGGGGGAGTCCAGAAATAGATCTTTTTGCCTCACCCCAGAACTATCAGTTGGACAAATTCTGCACAAGAACTTATCACAAAAAAGCCTGGAAAGTGGATGCTCTATCATTCAGCTGGAATAACCTATCAGTCTGTGCTTTTCCCCCTCTGCTCTAAGTAAAGCAGGACAAACCAAAAATTATTCTGATTGCTCTAGACTGGCCTCGCCAACACTGGTACCCACTCCTGCGCAATGTGTCACACCTTCCACCGTGGTACTTGCCTCAGACACCTTACTTACTGTCTCAGCAGAACAACCAAATTCTGTACACTCCGCTCCAAACTTTCAGTTTTGCAGCGTGGCTAATCACCTAAATTCACCCTTTGCATCCCCTCAGCAAACCTGCGATTGGTGTTATTTTGGAGGCGAAAAGGCCTAGTACTAGAAAATCTTATGCTGACAAATGGAAAAGATTCTGTGCCTGGAACCAATCACAATGAATAAGCACAGCAGTGCCAATATCCTTCAGATTTTACAATATTTAACTAAGATGCTTTACAAAGGCCTCTCCTTTTCTTCCATAAAAATCCATGCCTCTGCCATTTCTGCTCTTTACAACACAGAACCTCCCCTCTTCTCTCATCCTATCCTAAAGCAGTATCTCAGAGGGGTCAAACACTTAAGACAACCCAAGAGAGCTCCAACCCCTGCCTGGGACCTCAATTTTGTATTGGAAACACTCACTACCTCCTTTCGAGCCAGCTGCTACTGCAGACTTAAAATCTCTATCCTGGAAAGCAGCTTTCCTTTTAGAAGTCACTTCAGCTAGAAGGATTTCTGAATTACAGGCTCTTATGGCAGTGGAGCCTTTCATTATTTTTCATGCAGTCATGGTGTCTCTCAGGGCTAATCCATCCTTCATGCCTAAGGTGGTATCCAGCGTGGCTCTTAATCAGGCAATTCATTTGCCAGCTTTCTTTCCCAATCCACAGAACAAGGGGGAGCAGATTCTGCATTCATTGGATGTACACAGACAACTCAGATTTTACGTAAACAGGACAAAATCTCTAAGAAAATCTGAACAACTACTGGTGGCATTTGCAGCAGGGGCAGAGGGAAAGGCTATTTCAAAGCGGACTATTTCCAAATGGATAAGCCATTGTATTCGTTTCTGCTATATGCACCATGGTAAAACTATCCCCCAGTTGATCAGATCTCATTCCATCAGGGCTGCATCTACTTCTACAGCCTTTTTCAGAGGTGTTCCTACCAGAGACATTCTAGAAGCTGCTACCTGAAGCTCAGTTCATACATTCACCAAACATTACCGTTTACCTTTCTTCTCTAAATCCAGAGCTGGCTTTGCCACTGCTGTCCTGCAGGGCCTTGTAGCCAGTCCTAATGCTGTATAAATCCATCCTCCCAACCATAGCTTTGGGAATCTACCCAAATGTAATGACTGCAACAGTGAAACACGAAGAACATAGTACAGTTGTGTACACTTACCATAAATGTAGATGTTCGAGTGTATTCACTGTTGCAGTCCTGGTCAACCTCCCTCCAGCCCCCTGTTTTTTCTCTTACTATATCTGTACTTTCTTTTACTATGCTTAAAAGCCTTTTGGTGTATTTGCTTTTGTTTGTAGGTATATTGTTTTTTGTTTTAAATTATATATATATATATATATATATATATATATATATATATATATATATATATATATATATATATATATATATATTGCTCCTCATTTAAACTGATGTAATGGCGTCGGCTGCATGTTTTATACCCCCTGACGACCTGACGTCATGGAAGAAGGGACAGCAACCAATACAGGACCCAAGGCTTTGTTAATCAGGCCGACTGAGGGCAACCTGCCAGCAGATTACCCAAATGTAATGACTGCAACAGTGAATACAGCTGAACATCTACATTTCTGGTAACTGTACACAACTGCACTGTTCAGCTGCAGCCACCAGGAATTTTTTTCACTCCAAGGAGACATAACAGAAAATTGTAAGCTTTTGATTGAGAAGCTAAATTTATTCCTCTGTGCACCTGCAGAAGAATGTGCCATGCCTTGTATGTTTAATTGCCTCTTAACTTTTCTTGAGGATTGTAAAGATTTACAGTAGTTAGAGAGAAGCTCTGGAACTATTGGAATTATTGGAAACCTAAAAGAAATGTCATTTATCCACCATTTATTGCTTTACACCTGTAGGTAGTCCTACATAGGCAACAGATGTATATGTAACTGAGCTGAAACATCAAGCCGTAGACAGTGAATTTGATGGGTTGTATGAGGTAGAACAGTTTACAATATAAGGACTGATCAAATAAAGGGGAGATTTAAGTAAAGCAGACCTAAGCTTTTCAAAATTTATTTAACATTTGTTTACTGGGAAAGTCTAACTTGGAACAAAGCCAGTTTTCTGCGGAGGCCCGGGAAGAAACGCTCCTGACGCATGTAGTTGTAATGTGGGAGAAAACTGGAGCACCTGAAGGAAATGCACACAAATGTAGGGAGGACATGCAGACTCCGCACAGAAGGCACTCCAGCCGAGATTCAAACCAGAGAGCCTCTTGCTGTGAGGCGACAACGCACCAGCTGCAGCACTGCACCATCCAAAAAGTCATGAATGTATGTAATACAAGTAAATTTACAAGTACACAGTTAAAAGAATTAACTCTGGAACTGGATTTAAAATAAAATGCAAAGCAAATAAAACGACAGAGTTGTTAGATGGTGAGATTGCACTAAAATAATAGTTGGAATTCAGACCTCAAGTAATGTATGACTGTAAACATTACAGGAAACAGTCCCTCTTTTAGACTCTATGCTAGAAAAGGCTGTTTTACAAAGATGTGTAAAGAAAGATAGTGGTTTTCAGAGGAATATGCATTTCCAACAGAAACATGAGTGAGTTGCTTATTCATATTGTTGAAGCAAAAAGGGTTAGCACAGTGAAGTCTGAAAGTGCATCACAGGCAGTGAGGTGAGAATTTGATTGTTGTCCAGAAATTCTTTGAATTGATAAGAGACGTGTTTAATTAGAACTAGACATCGCTACAGACTATAATACTATGCCTGAAGATACCTCTGAAAAGCAAGTTGTTTGAATGCTGCCAACATATTCAGGGTACCAAGTAAAGCTATACTGGGTCATAAGCTACTGACATATGAATGTAAAACTGAGTCAGTAGTCTAAGATGTGCTGAACAACTTCTGCCGCTAGGTAATGCATACTAGATTTGGATGTTAAGGCAGCAGTCTTGTAGAATGACATCCCTCCACCTCATTGTACTGATACTGACATAATGACAGAAAGGTATCAGTGAAATGAAAGTGTGTTTCCTTCATTCCTTGTTCTTTCACTGATTAGGTTTACTGAGACCAGGCTGTCACTATTTTAGTTTTCTTTCTCTTTTATATAGTTTTGCGTTGTCATCCCATTTTCAGTAGTCATCACTATTGCTGTGTGTTTGTATGCATGTCAAATTCTGACATGTTATGAGTACTTTTTCACTTTTTGCTACTTTCTGGCCAGAAAGTGATTGCAAAATATTTATGCATGTATCTTCTGTCCGCTGTCTTGGCCTCAAACATTTCCCACCATCTTTGTCATATTGAAAGAGAAGGAGGAAGAAGAAGCATCACCAACAGTCTTAATCATTAGTGTCAGCATCATTCTTCAGTGGCAGGATTGTTCCCCCTGTACACACACAACCTGTCATCACAAGTCAAGTAGGCTGTTCACAGCATTTTAGTGGCCTTCAGGTCGTCAGTGAATAAATCAAACCCTTTATCTGAAGGTCTTGACAAAGGTGCTTCAGATTTGACACCAACCACCATCACCTTCAGGTTTGTGGTTCTGCGTCAACCTTGCTCTATCTCTGAATTACAGTTGATGGTGACATCCTAGCCCTTTTCCCTAGTGTAAGGGTGCTCATCAAGTGCTCACTTGAAGTTTGCTCTGAGTTCTTCACTGGTTGTTTAGTCGCCCTAGACAATGATTTTGATAACTGCAGTTTTGGTAATCCCACCTGTCTGTTAGGATGCTTAATAAACTCACAGAGACTTTAGATGTTGTCTCATTTTCATGAATTCTGTGTTCCATCTAATTTCCCTAGAAACAGAGTGGGAACAATATAACATTGCAATTACTATAGCTAACTCATGAGTACTAAAGTTGTACACCACACGTGATATCCTATTTTAACCTGCAAATTCATACATAAGTATGTTATATTTAATCTCTTAAAATTAACCTTGACTCTATGCTTACTAGGCATGTCATTACCTGTTTATCAGAATGAAAATGGTAATATGTATTGAGAAAATGGCATTTTAGTAGTGCAGCTATTCAGTCCTTAGAATAATGTTAACTCTGTAATGGTCCATATTTCTGAGTTCTTCAACAATCTAGCATACCTGGATTTTTTTTTTTTTTTTTTTTTACAATTTTTTGCTTCCTGTCTTGTCAACCATGGAGTGTCTTTCCCATGCCTGCTGAGTGTAGCCCAATTTTGATCCACCAGAAGGCAGGAGCCCTTCAGCCCATCCCTTCCATCTGAGGTTGAGAAATCAGTGGTGAAGGGTAGAGTTGTCACCCATCCAAGGTATTTTTTTTTTGCTTTTAAGGGTCTAACTGCCACTGCATAATGTGTGTAGTCCACTTCAGGAATTGGCATGCAGTAGACATCAGCAGAAGTCCATTTTATCTCCTGATCTTTCTTTGCACTTTGCTGTTTTTGTATATGAGTCGTGTATCCTGTCAAGCACTTGATTTCTGTGAGTTGATTGGGAGCCCTTGTAGACTTTGAACATCAGAATATAGACAAAACCTCTTTATTCCTCGTAAGTAGTTTAAAAACAATTTCCTGCTTTAGCAATTACTTTTGGTTAGGCTACCCTTTCATTTTAATTTCTTTCAGTAGGTTCTTTTTTAAGTCAGTATTATCTCTGAAATTATTTCACAATGCTTCTTCTGACATTAGCATCTGATGTGTTATACATAGAGAACCATTAGTTTGTCATTTATATGTGATAAATGCACTCTACTATGCTTATCTGCTATGTATAGTCCCTTACTTGGGCTGTATTTCACTTTCACATTATGCCTGTGTAGGTTAACATCTCCTACAGTCATGATGTTGCCTTGCACAAAGACTTAGAGTATGCTTTGTAGGTGTTTTTGGTTTGTTTCCACCTCATCTGTGTCATAAACATTTTCATGGAATTTCTCACCTATCAACACTTTTGCCAACTGTTCCTTTTTCATATTAATATTTCACATATGTGCATCTATCTCTAAATGCTATTGAGACATAGTCATATGGTCTGTTCTCTTGTGGGATCACAGCTCCTGTATTCTAAATAGCATCTCTCAGCAATATAGCTGTCTTATTCCCATCATAGTATTTTAATGATGGAGTACCTTTATTTAGTTATTTTGTGCATTTCAAATCTCATTTCATGTTTTTACAGCTCCATTCTCAAGCTACATTTTTGTCTTATCACTTTGTTAGAGATGCAGTTATCTCAGACAAGTTAAGTGCAAATTTGCATGATGATATGTAAATCCTAGACATTTCTGTTTGTTTTCTGGCCTTATTATTTGATTAGTTGTTCAGATTTTCTGTGGCTCAAGTTTTAGCCCCACTTATTAATTTACATATGACCATATAGTTTAGAATCCAGTCTGATTTTATATTTGTTTGTACATAAGTTGAAATTACGTTGCCGTACAATGTTAGGCAAATTTGTCAGTATCTTGTGATGTTTCGCTTTTGTCTGACCCCCCACTAATAGATCATTAGTTATGTTCACACCATCTTTCAGGCCATAATTTAACCAACTAGCAGTTTTTGGAACATCTCTGCTGGTGATGAAATATGTGCCTTACTAATGCCATGTTAGATGTAAATAATTAGGAGCTAGTTTCACTTGTTTGTATTTGTATTAAACTGCATGCAGTGAAGTACTTGGCAGTTTTTAGACATCTTCAACTGTAAGCCTTGAGTAAGACTTTTTTAATCTCTTTATAAACATCTTGTGGATCAATACAGATATGCTAGTCTTGTCTTTCTTTACAACAGTGACTGCTTTTAATCAAGCTGTCCATTCTATTCATTTGCTTTTGAGCTTTAGTTCTAGGTGCTGCTGGTACTTTTCTGGAAATGTGTCAGTGGCACATCATCATTTTTTTGTGTGTACTAGATTCTCCTGGCAAGCCTTCTGATCCTTTGAATAAATTACTTTTGTCATACTGGATGTCACTGCTTTGCCAGTGTGATTGAATCTCTACAGGTAACAGTGTTTGCCATTGCACTTTAAGTATATTTTCATTCCTGACCTCTTCCAAGCCACAGGACCAACATATTATGACAGTGTGCTTCTGTAAGTGCTACTATTTGAAATAGGAATTTCTATTTCAGATTCTTATACTGATATATATATATATATATATATATATATATATATATATATATATATATATATATATCCCCCCAGTAGCGCCACTCAGTGGCCAGATTAGGTTGGCAGCTTTCCCTTCAAAGCCATCTAACCTCAGCTGCTTGAAAGTAGTTTGACGATATGTCGCACTCTGCATATATGCCTAGTTTAAAGTGTGCCTGCACTCTCCATGCTTGTGTCCGTTACATTTAATTTCATGTACATCTTAGTACCTGTAGTAAAGTTACAAGCACTTTTGAAAAAGTGATAATTGCATTGTTTTTTGATGTTTTAATTTTGCTGTGTACTTGTTTTTTCTGTATGACAACACCCCCTATGTGATGCCGTAGTGTAGACTGATCATGAGTTACATATATAAACAAGGCATTCTGTATAAAAAAAACAACTTATTCCTTTAGCACAGCAATTACTTAGTTACATTGTGTATTCACTGCTTCATCATCACATATAGTCATTTTCAATGTAATGTGTTCCACCTGGAAGATATAGTCGATTATTAGTCTTTTTAGAATGGTAAGACTTCCCTGTTGCCTGCAGTTAGTATGGAAATATAGTAGTCTGTACATTAATTCTGGTATAGAGACTGGTGGAATCAGTTTTGCATGATGTCGTAACTGGAATTTTCTGCTCCAAGAAAATTTTCTGGAGACATCCAAAAATATGACACTTTTTTTGTCTGTCTGATAATGTATGTGGTAAGGAGGTTATATGTCCCACTACAAAGGTTTGTAACTTACACATGTAGTGCAGATACTTTACATTATGTATTCTGTCCATTAATTCTCAGCATCTCTCTGCAACCCAAAGCCATAACTAGGGCAGAGCCAAGGTAGTAATACTGTAGGTGTACTCTATCAGGGCGTGCAATCAGCAGTTGCAGTATCTGTTTGGTACCAAACCAGCATTCATATGAGAGGCTGTGGGTGAGATTACAGCTTCTTTAACGAATGCCAATACTGCATCTTTGGAGTACAGTATATCATTGCCTGTAACAAGCACATTTTTCTCTTTTCCATGTCCTGTGCATCAGTGCTCCTGCTGCATTTTCAGATTTCAAGTTATGGTCTTCCCTTCCACAGTGCTAGTTAAATTCTGTTTGCTAAAAGGCTCATTTTCATTATTTCAGTTCAACAACATTCAGATTATTATGAGCACACTTGTTTGCATTTAGATATTTTAAAAATTGTATTTTTGTATCACAGATTCTTCAGGCTTAATTGTGAGCAACTTTTCTTGTGATTGTGATCATTACACCTTCTGTGGTTTTGAATTTTAGTTACATAAACATTTTTTTTCTATGTTATATTGCATTGCTACTTGTGACTCTCTCGTTATTTTCACAAAGTATCCTTTTTCATTTTTGTCTTATTACTTAACTAAGACTTTGTTGCACGTGCATTTATATTCTTATATTCTACTTTTTAACTTTGTAGTAATCATTTGCTCAACAGACACCCACAGGTTTTGAAAAGTTGAAGTCGTTTTCTCTTAAAAACAGGTCTTGTTTCATCACTTCTTATAATACAAATTGTAATGTCTTATTAGAGAATCTGTCAGCATGCCAAACTCTGTCTTTGTCTCCCTTCATCTCAGTAGCTTAATCATATGTAGTCTTAACAGGATCTCATGCAAGAGCAAGTATCCAATAAGATAATTAGTCTTGAACTGAGAATAATTTTTTCATTTTTCTATATGTACTGCTGTTTTGCTTTTCTCCTCTGAAAGAAGAGTTAATATCTTTGACTTCTTCCCCTGCGATATGCAGAAGTACAGCACACACTGTCCCTCTTCAGATTAGGCAATCCTGTTGCATTTAAGAATAAACAGAATTTGTAGATCTAAAGATTCCAGTTTTCAATCTAGCTTCCTTCTAATGAAATAATTCCAGTATGGCCAAGTCATATTTTCACTGTGAATCATACTTCTGTACTTCCTAATAAACCTATTGAAAGCAAAAATACTACTTCAGTACTGTGGAGGTGTGTTTTCATTTCATGTAGATGTTTCACAACTCTGTAACATCATGTCACGTGGCGGCTTAATAAGGAACAGATGCAGTAGGAGCAGAGTAATCTCTGAGTGCTACATTCCAAGTAAGTTCTGTTAAAGTAAAGATTTACCACTTTGTATGCTATCTTTGTAGCTGGTATATTAATGTAAAAGTGAGGTACCAATGTTTGATACCACTCACTGGCTTGGTGGAATCTGTTGATGGCTGGGTGCTGTTGTCATCTTAGGAAATACTTGAAGGGATTATGGATGTGAAAGGAAGAGTTTGCCAAGGTTGCTGTGTCCTTGTCCAACCTCTCCAAGCAGTTGGTGGAACACTTAGGCTCTCCACCTTGGCTTTAAGTTCCTGAAGAGAGACCTATTTCATGTTTCCCAAAGTAGTTTTAGTACTAGTACCTTTTTGCTATACAACATTTTGCAGATAAGGGTCTTGAGAAGGAAAGAGAAGAATTTCGGGTAATTGGTGGAACTTCTCATGCTGGGAGTATGCCTTCCCTTATTTCACCCATCTCTTCTTCCTCTGGTGGAGTCAGGGCATCAAGGTGCCATCTTCCTACCTGAAAAGTCAGCCTTTAAGGAACTGTTCATTTGCTTGGGATCCATGATGTGGATGTTGTTGCTAGTGGTGGGCAAGAAGAAGGTACAATTGGTGCAGTATTTATTTGGACCTTCCTGAACCCTCACTAAGGTGTTGCCTCCCTTCCTCTTGGATGTTCCTACTAAGGCTAAATCTTTGCCTTCGTCCCCAGCTGGGGACTCCCGCCAACCAAAACCTAAAAAGGCTAAAGTTTCGGCTCCGGAGCTCACTCAGTCAGCCCCAGTGCTTTCGGTGCCTAGATCTTCGGCTCCATTAGTGATTTTGGCTTCGTCTTCTCCTGCAGCCTTCTATATATCGGCATCGAGGGGCTCCTCAGTTCAGACTATTACCACTGTATCGGCACTGACCGTTCAGTCTGCGCAGACCTTGACCGCGTCAGCTCTGAGATCTTCCTCGGAACTGACACCTTTATTGTTGAATCCAGTTTTGTCGGTTCCAGCTTTGGCACCAATAACCACTTTGGCACCGATCCCTGTGTCGGTGCAGACCATGACCTTGGCACCGATGACTTCTTCAGTGCAGACAACAGTAGTCCAGTTTCTCTCTGCACCGTTGTCCTTGGTGCGGACAGATGAGATGGGCACCGAGTCTGCCTCTTCTGTGGACAGACCTGTTTCTCCCTCAGTCTCTGTGAGGTCCACTAGACGCATTTCCGAACATGATGTGTTGCGTCTTGTGGACCAGGTACTCTTGGCCATAGGTATCCCACCCCTCAGGAACTATCCTTCCTTGGGAGGTGATTACCCATCTCCAAAGACCCCTTCTTCTTCTCCTCCTTCATTGCCTTTGAAGTCCATGGATATAGCACAGTCTTCCGCTTCTGCGGTCCCCTTTATGGATCTCATTAATGAACCGCAGTTGCCTTCGTGGCAGGAATGTTTTGCTACGACCCAGTATGTCAGCTGTGACACGCATAGTTTGCTGCTCCACAGCATTCCAGGGACTCCGGGTCGGCAGGCTGAGCCACTTAGGGGAGGGGTGACCCCTGTCCTAGACATGCACTCCTCTTCGGGTGGACCAGCCTTCCAACTGATGGAGAAGGCTTTCGCTGCTGCTGACGATACCGGACTGTCTATACCTCCGCCCTCCTCTGGTACACTGGTTTCACAAGGCACACTTAGCAGACACCGGGAGCAAGGGCCGCAGGACATATTCCCTCAGGAATCCCCTTTTCCGCTGGCTTCTCCAGCTTCTCCCGCTGAGGAGGTCCACCGGAAAGGTTCATGTAAGAGGAAGCACATGGACTCCACAGAGGAATCCCGCACCGAAGACACAGATTTCGATGAGGGTGAAGGATCCCCTCGGTCACCCTCTGAGGTATCCTTTGGTGATATCCTCGAAATTCTGAAACAGAGAGGTCACTGGCAGTCCTCTAATCTGACCTCTGAGGAATCTGTGATGTTCTTCGTGTTACACTGCTGCAGTCATTACACTTGGGTTATCCTCAGGCGGTCCCACAGTCGGCCAGAGTTCCAAAGTCTTGGTCCGGCGTCAGTTGCTGTCGCCTCCTCCCTGACGTCAGTGCGACAGGGGTATATAAGATGCAGCCGACACAATTTTCTTCAGTCTTTCTTGCCGCTCGGTGCCCGAAGCAGAAGCAGTTCGCAAGTGCCAGTCAGCCGACTCCTGAGATTTTCTTTCCGAATCCAGAACCGAAGTCTTCTAAAAAAGCTAAGTACCCCATTGGGGAAACTTTTTCTTGCCTCATACCAATGTCAGTAAAAGTTAATAACTGTATTTCTTGTGGGAAGCAAATACCTCATAAGGAATTCCACTCCTATTGTATTCCATGCCTAGGCCCTGACCACAACGTCACTGGTTGTCGGTTTTGTGCTAGGTTTAACAAGCGCACTATTAAACGTCGGTTTGATTTTGCCTGATATTATTTTGGTAGAAAATTCAATTACACCATGCCATCAGAAATTCTGATGACCGCAATGCATAAAAAGCGCAAGGACAAGGACAGGCATCCGAGGCCCAAAACGGACAATGAGGCCTCTTCTAGGCCAGTCGCCAGTTCTCCGGTTTTCAGCGAGGCGCCTACGCAGTTCCTGACAACCACTTCCACAGAACCACAGACCGCCTCCGACTCCCACGTGGAGCTGGCTGGGCCTTCAGATGCACTGGGCCTTCAGCTTACCGATCCTAAACCTACAGAGGAAACCGAAGTAGCTGAGCAATCCACAGCTACAGAGGGTGTTTTCAGACCTACCCAGTTAACTATTAAACCCTCTGTTAAGTCTAAGCCCCCCTTAAAAGCAAAGAAACAGACACAATTCTCTCCAGGACAGGCTTCCATGCCTAAGAAACAAATGCTAAAAATGGCCAAGGACCTAATCACCCTGATCAGGGGGTCCCATCCCCCTCCTGATAAAAAGCCCAAGCAGGATGCAGACTATGAATCTTCTGACCAGGTGTCCATTTCCTCTGACTCTTCCTCGGACCTAAGATATTCTTTACCCCCTTATGAGGATTCTGATGCTGAGTAATCAATTCCATCAGCCTCTCCGCCTGAGGATTACTCCTTTGGGGAGACCTTACATACCAGGAGAGAGCATTTCCATTGGGAAGGCCAGGATTACTCAGAATCCAAGAAAAGACTCCGAGACTTCCTTTTATTGCCCCTACACAGACCCCTTGCTATCCCGCCAGTTTTAGACATTGTGGATGATGTGTACACTGAATCCAGTTTGAACCTTGACTCCTTACCCCCAGCCCCAGTTAAACCTGATAGATATTACAGAGTCCCTGACTCTCACAAATTTCTGTACAAAAGCCCTGTTGCTGACCCTAAAACTATTTCTCAGGGACCCAAAGGGATTAAGGCCTCATCAGCAAAAAACCCAGTTCCCTCTGACAGAGATTCCAGAGCATTAGACAGATGGGTAAAGAAGATATATACGTCTGCAACTTTAGCAATGAGAGCCTTGAATTGCCAGTTTCACATGCTAAAATATCAGCAATTTTTGATGTCTCAGTTGAAACAAAAGATGCTTCCAGATTCAGATCCTCCTAACTTAAAAGAAATGCAGGATTTATTGCATGCAGCTGAACAAGTGGGAAAACATACTCTGCAATGTGGGTTTGATTCCTTAGAGGCCTCCTGTAGAGCAGCAGTTACAGGCTCTGTCATTAGAAGGCATGCTTGGTTAAAAGAACATACGTTACCAGATCATGTTAAGGTCAAATTATTGGATGCACCTTTGCAGCGGGATGTGCTTTTTGGAGTTAAGGCAGAGGAGGTATTAAAGAAGATGGAGAATAAGGCAAAATCTCTGCAAATGGTGAAAGATTTCTTACAGGTTCAGCCTCCTCGTTTTAGCAGAAATTGGCCAACAAAGAATCGGTCCTTTCCAGTCACATAGACCTCAAAGGGGCAGATACAGACGTCCAAGAGATGCAGGTCAGACACAAGGCCCTTACAGGCCTCGACAATGGGGCACACCAGGCCAGAAGGAAGGGGAAGACAGGCCTCAACCTTATAAAAAACAGCCTCAATGACTTTCCACTACAGCTGCCAAGCAGGTTCCATTTCCACACCTTGCCAAGGCTAAAAGGAATGCCAAATCTGCCACCAAATCAATGGGCAGAGGCTCAAAAACAAATTACAGCACTCATGGACATGAGAGCTATTCAAAAGGTACCACCACAGGAACAAGAACAAGGGTTTTATTCAAGACTTTTTCTGGTTCCCAGAAAGGACAAAGCCTGGAGACCCATTCTGGACCTTTCTACACTAAACACTTACCTGGATGTTCCGAAATTCAAGATGTTGACACTACAGCAGCTTCTTCCCATGCTGGGCAAGAAAGCTTTGCTCGTGACTTTGGACCTCGGAGGCATACCTGTATGTCCCTATCAGACAAAATTGCAGAAGATACCTCAGATTTCTAGCTGGTTCAATGCACTATCAATTCTCTGCACTGCCCTTTGGCTTATCTACTGCGCCCAGGGTCTTCACAAAGTGCCTGGCACCAGTAATTGCATTTTGCAGGCAAAAAGGAATTCAAATTTATCCATACCTGGACGACTGCCTGATTCAAGCAGAGAGCAAGGACATTCAACTAAAGCATCTGGCGTACTTAAAAAAGTTATTAAGTTGCCTGGGGTACACAGTAAACGAAAAGACATCAAAACTAGTGCCCTCACAACAGGTAATATTCCTGGGTGCCAGCTTGAACACAATGGCCCAGATGGCTTATCTCACGCCAGACAAACAAAGACAACTGACTCGATATTTTCAATTAATGGCAACAAAGACCCAACTCCCTGCAAGAAAAATTCTGCAGGCCTTGGCTACATGGCATCTTGCATACTACTAATTCCATATGCCAGACTGTATATGAAGAAACAACAATGGTAACTAAAGAGCGTATGGTCTCAACAGTGTCAAAACAGTTATACCACTAATTCCTTGCCTACAACAGGATTTTCGATGGTGGGCACAAGCTTGTCACCTGAACAAGGGACAGCCTTTCACTCAACCCGCAGCCAGGCAGACACTGACAACAGATGAATCGGATTACGCCTGGGGAGCACACATGGCAGGAAAATGTATCCAGGGCGAGTGGCCCACAGAGCAAAGACATCTCCACATCAATCAAAAAGAGATGCTAGCTGTACAGAATGCTATTATAGCTTTCAAGGACCTACTGCATCCAGGACAATTACTACTAAAGACAGACAACACCACAGTTATGTGGTACATAAATAAGCAAGGGGACACACACTCCTACCCCCTCTGCAGACAAGCCATGACCTTGTGGAACACAGCTCTAAACTACCAAGTTCATCTGCAAGCACAATTCCTTCCAGGAGAGAAAAACACACTGGCAGACGACCTAAGCAGAAACATTATGGACCCACACGAATGGGAACTAAACCCACAAATATTCAGAATGATAACACAAAAATGGTGGAGCCCGGACATGGATCTGTTTGCTACCCCAAAGAACTGCCAATTACAGAAATTCTGCACAAGGAGCTACCATCCACAAGCATGGAAAGTGGATGCCCTCTTATTCAACTGGAAAAAACTACAAGTATACACTTTCCCCCCGTTACCTCTCCTTCCAAAGGTACTCATAAAAGCCAGGCAGGACGAGCCAAAAATGATCCTGATTGCACCAGACTGGCCACGCCAGCACTGGTACCCAATCTTAAAGAACTTAACACAAGAACCATCCTGGATTTTACCACAAATTCCACAGTTGCTGACACAGCACAACAATCAGATACTTCACAGCCAGCTAAAGACCTTAAATCTAGCTGCATGGAAAATTCCTTAGTCAAGCAAGCATTGCCTGTCTCCAAAGCTGTTGTGGATGTCATTCTGGAGGCCAGAAGGCCTAGCACCAGGAAAGCATACTCGGACAAATGGAAGAGATTCTGTGCCTGGAACCAACCGCACAGCCTTGACCCTCTAGTCCCAAACATTCCTCAGATATTGCAGTACTTAACTGAGATGCTGGACAAGGGTCTCTCTCTTTCATCCATCAAGATCCACGACTCAGCTGCCTTTGCTCATTACAACACAGATCCACCAATTTTTTCTAATCCTTTGCTCAAACAATACCTCAGAGGGGCTAAAAACATAAGACCGCCCCGTAGAGCACATACACCTACTTGGGACCACAACTTTGTTTTGGAAAAATTAACTTTACCTCTATTTGAGCCAGCTAACACAGCAGAATTAAAATACATCTCTTGGAAAACTGCTCTGCTACTGGCAATAACATCAGCATGAAGAGTTTCAGAATTACAGGCACTAATGGCAGTGGAACCTTTCCTCATCTTCCACCAGGACAGGGTGTCTTTAAGAACCAACCACTACGTTTTTGCCAAAGGTGGTATCAAGTGTGGTTCTAAACCAAACTATTCACTTGCCAACTTTTTATCCAAAACCACAGAACAAAGAGGAGAGACTACTACATTCTTTGGACATTCACAGATAGTTACGCTTCTACTTGGACAAAACCAAAGCTTTCAGAAAATCTGAGCAATTATTGGTAGCATACGCTGCAGGAGCACAGGGAAAAGCCATTTCAAAGAAGACTGTTTGAAAATGGATAGGACACTGTATACGTTTCTGCTATACCCACCATGGGAAACCTGTACCTAGCAGCATTAGATCTCACTCCACCAGGGCAACAGCCACTTCAACTGCCTACCTCAGAGGAGTACTTACCAAGGATATTTTGGAAGCAGCAACATGGAGTTCTGTGCATACCTTCACCAAACATTACCGTTTGCCTTTATACTCCAAATCTAGAGCTGGCTTCACCACTGCTGTACTGCAGGGCCTTATAGCCACCCCTAATGCCTTATAGATCCAGGTTCCCTACCTCAGCTTTGGGATTCCACACAAGTGTAATGACTGCAGCAGTGTAACACGATGAACATAGTACAGTTTTGTACCTACCATAAATGTAGATGTTCGAGTGTAAACACTGCTGCAGTCCAGGTTACCCTCCCTCCTTCCCCTCTTACTTTCTGGTATTTACCTAGGGCATCTACCCTTTATTATCTATGGGGAGTATTTGCTGGTAAATAAAAAACGTTGTTTGCCTTTCTTCTGTATTTTTTACTAGCAGTTTGTATTGCCTACCTATTTGGGGGCACCTGACATCTGGGGCAAGAAAAACTGAAGAAAATGGCGTCTGCTGCATCTTATATACCTCTGTTGCACTGACGTCAGGGAGGAGGCGACAGCAACCGACGCCGGACCAAGACTTTGGAACTCTGGCCGACTGCGGGACCGCCTGATGGCAGGATAACCCAAGTGTAATGACTGCAGCAGTGTTTACACTGGAACATCTACATTTATGATAGGTACAAAACTGTACTTTCCTGCAGGCCTTTCGCACCCGGCCCCCCTACCTCCTGGGTTACTCCACCTGCCGATGAACTTGTCCGGCTCATCGTGCAGCGTGCTTGGAAGGCTCCTGATACCGTCTAAGCTATTCCCCGAAGACCAGATAAGATTTTGTCCCCTCCTGCTTCGGATCCCCATTGGTCCAAAGGGCTTCCTGTGGATGCTTTGGTGGTGGCGGCCGCAACAAAAAAGGATCTGGCAGAAGAAGAAAGCCAGACTGTCCATCCGCCTAACAGAGAGTCCCGGGCCCTGGACAGGATTGGGAAGCGCAACTTTGCTTTAGTGACCTTTGCTATCAGGTCCCTGAATTATATGGCACATTTTACCAGGCTTCAAATGGATCTGATTTCTGAGCTGTCTGAAACCTTGGCTGGTGCCGTGTCTGATGAGGTCCGTGACAAAGTGGCCTCTCAGCTGGCCACCATTGAATCTATATCTAACTCCTCTATGCGACTGATCTCTCATGCATCAGAAGGAGCAGCTAGAGCAGCGGGTTCAGCTGCGGTCTTGAGACTACACGCCTGGATGCGCTTGTGCAATTTCATGGAACCCTTAAAGGCTTTCTTTCTTAATGCTTCCATTGAGGCCTCCTCGTTGTTTGGGCCCAAAGTTAAAAGCACACTTGCCAGATGTGAACAGGACAATGAGACCCTTTCTGCCATAGGTGTCCATTATTCTTCCTCTCAACGTGCGCTCTCCCGAAACAAAGAGTGGGAAGATATAGTTCAAGAAATCTCAGGGTCCTTTCTGTGACACACAGGCCGAGTTCTCCCCCAGAAGCAGAGGGGGAAACTCACAGGGAAGACGCTCCTTTCAGGGCAGAGGGGGTCCGCGTAACCAGGGTTCCCGGAATTCTTTCCCTGGTCAGTCCTACCAGCGCTCCTGAAGAGCGGCCCAACTCCTTTCCTCTGGAGGTGGTTGGGGGATGTTTCTCCTTATACCTTTCTGCCGGGCTAACCATCACCACCGATTCTTGGGTACAAAGGATTATAACCAGGTTATCATATCCCCTTCAATCTTTGTCCTGCCCCTTCAAAAAATCTTCCTGACATTCCACCCATTCAAAGGGAAGAAGCAGCACTAGAGATAGAAAAGCTGCTAAGAAAGAGTCATCCAAATGGTCCGTCCAGACCAGATAGGATCGGGATTTTACTCAAGACTATTTTTGGTGCCAAAGAAAATCGGGGACTGGAGACCAATTTTGGATCTCCATGTATTGAACAAGTTTGTGAGAGTACAAAAATTCCGGATGGTCACAATACAGTCTATCCTTCCGCTTTTGGAAAAAGATGATTGGATGTGCTCGATAGATCTTCAAGATGAGTACTACCACATAAAAGTGGACAGGCCATCAAGATGATTTCTGCACTTCCGTGCAGGCAGTCACTACCAGTTCAGAGTGCTGCTCTTCGGACTCTCTACAGCCCCCAGAGTGTTCACAAAGTACATGGCAGTTGTCACAGCTCACTTGCGACTTCAAGGATTCCAGGTGTTTCCATACCTAGACGACTAGCTCATTTCCACCCCCACCAGACATCTACTGGAAGAAGCCGTGGCATACTCTCTTCTCACTGCTCAAAGGCTAGGCATAACCATAAACTGGCAAAAATCCAATCTCACCCCTTCTCAGTCGACAGAATTCATAGGGTTATCTTGGACACAAAAAAAACTGCAGAGCTGCTATTTCAGAGCACCGAATTCTGAGGATAAAGCAACAACTAATTCCAATCCTTTCAAGGGAAAAATCCATGGCTCACTCGGTTCTACAGCTGTTGGGTTCCATGGCAGCCTCCATCACCATTGTTCCCCTGGCCAGGTTTCACATGAGGCTTCTACAATGACTACTGCTCACCCATGGTATTCTTTTCAGCATCCTCTTTCAGCCTTGATTCGAGTAACGCACAGGTGCAAACAGGATTTAAATTGGATGACACACAATCTCTCACAGTGGTCTCGCCCCTTCTCCCCCCCAGCAACCCAATGCCACAGTGACCATGGACGCCTCCCTGATGGGGTGGGGGGGCTATGTCAGGGACAGACAGTCCAAGGCACTTGGTCCGAACTGGAGGCCCATCTGCATATAAATGTTCTAGAGTTGAGGGCGGCGCTTCTGGAATTGCAAGCATTCCATCCCCTGCTGCTGTGTGGGACAATTGCGATTCAATCAGACAACATGGCGGTGGTCTGGTACATCAACAAGCAAGGTGGAACCAAATCTTACCCCCTTTGTCGAGAGGCCATGAGGATAAGGCAGTGGGCGATGGCTACCAACCGCTTTCTTCTAGCAATGCACATTCCCGGGAGTTCCAATGTGATAGCAGACAGACTCATCAGGTGCATTCTTCAACCTCACGAGTGGTTCCTGAATCCCTTGATAGCAGCGGAGATCTTCCACCACTGGGGCCGTCCTTGCTGCGACCTCTTTGCATCCCCGACCAACTACAAATGCAGCAACTACTTCGCCCTGATTCCCCCTCCAGGACAGTCACCCAGGGACGCTCTAGTCCACATTTGGCCTTTGGGTCTTCTTTACGCATTTCCACCCTTTCCCCTCATCCCCCAATTTCTGAAGAAAGTCCGTCGGTTGAAGAGCAAGGTGATCCTCGTAGCACCATATTGGCCTCGACAAATTTGGTTCCCCTTCCTTTGGCCTCACCTACTAGATTGACCATGGATTCTCCATCCAACCCCTGAGTTGATCTAACATCCACAGAACCTGATTCATCCCATCTTGAACAGCCTGAAGCTCGCAGTTTGGCTACTCCAATTCCTTTGATTGCCAGGCAGAATGATCTTTCTGTACTAGTATGTGATATTCTCATTGCTTCTCATAAATTTTCCACTAGAATTACTTATCTGAGCAAATGGAAAAGATTTACCTGTTGGCTGAAAGATAAACAAGTAGACCCCTTTTCAGCACCAGTGTCGATAATACTAGACTATCTGGCCGACCTTTTTCAATCGGGTCTATCGGCCTCTACCATTAGAGTTCATTTGGCTGCAATTACTAATTTTCATGAGGGTGTCCAAGATTCCTCTCTTATGTCCCATAAATTGTGCAAGACCTTCATAAAAGGTGTGAATCATCTGAAGCCACCTTCTAGAGAAACCTATTCAACCATGGGATTTGTCATTTGTTCTACAGGATTTGACAATGTCACCTTTCGAACCAGCCTCTTCTTGTGACCTCAAGTATTTGTCGTGGAAAACCTTGTTTTTGGTCGCCATTACTTCTGCCAGACGTATTTCTGAGCTACAAGCTTTATGTATCAAGAGTCCATGCTTGATTTTTCATAGAGATAGAGTGTCTCTGAGAACTAATCCGTCATTTCTGTCTAAAGTGTTCTCTGAAATGTCCATTGATCAAGCCATTGAATTGCCAGTTTTCTTTCCCAATCATTCAAACAGTGGAGAGTGTTGCCTACGTACCATAGATATCCACAGGCAAATCTGTTTTTACTTAAACAGGACTAAACCCTTTCGTAAATCTGACCAGTTATTTTTGGCCTTTTCTGGACCTAGATTAGGATATGCCGTTGCTAAGGTCACATTAGCTAGATGGTTGAAGGACTGTGTGACCTTTATACACAATGTAATATCTCATTGCCTACTAGCATGAAAGCTCATTCAGCAAGGTCGGTGGCAACTTCTGTTGCCTTCCATGCCAGAGCTTTTTTACACGACATCTGTGCAGCTGCAACTTGGGCTACACCTCATACCTTCATTAACCATTGCAAGTTGGATTTGGCCTCCAGGGGAAGAGCATCTTTCGGTTCTATGGTGCTCAGGAATGTCCTTCCATGAGAGCCTCCAAGGAATAGAGGTAGCTAGGGACTCTGTCCCATGCGTAAGGAATGAACGAGGATTAACAATCTCAGATAAAGAAGTTATGTCTTACCATAACGTTCCATCTGTATTGTTGATCCTCGTTCAGTCATTACGACCCTCCCTCCTTCCCCCTCCTGTGGTTTCTAGTGGATTTCACCATCTGGTTCTCTTAGGTTATTTGACCAGAGGTAGCCTCTACCTTCTTTGATTTGCAAACTCAGTCTGAGGTAACATGGAGAGGGGGATTGTGGGTAAGAGTTTAGCTCGAGAGTTTGAAGCTGACGCGAGCTTGGAAAATGGCCGGCTCGGTTCTGAGGTCAGAACCGATACCCATGCGTAATGACTGAACGGGGCTCAACAATACAGATGGAACGTTATGGTAAGACAACTTCTTTTTCTTGGAGACTCATCTTTTTGGTAAGGATGTTCAGCAAACTTATTAAAGAGTTGAAGAAAAAGAAGCAGGAGCTGGCCTCAGAATGTTAGCTGTACAAGACTCTAGGCCCATAGAAGCAGGTTTGTAGCCCTTTTTGAGAAGTTAAGAAAAAGCATCCCCCTCCAAAAAGGCTAGAGCAATCCATGATCTGACCACCAACAGATGAGGAGTGGAACTAACCACAGGAAAAAAAAAAAAAAGCATTTGCAACATTCCACAGACATGCTAGCAGCAGCTTCAGATGCTTGCTGGATAGCTCTTGGAGCAGGTTCTGCTTCCATGTCTTCTCCCTTTTTTTGTGGTGCATACTGGATCTCAGGAGATTGTCGTTTTTGTGTAGAACAAACTTATCAAAATGCTTCTACTACCTGTGCTGAGCAAAGGGGATTGATTCTGCATTCTGGATACCCAGAACATTTTTCTCTGTATCTCAGTACACATGGCTTTTTCAAGATGTTCATTGTGTTAACCTGCTGCAGTCATCACACTTTGGTTATCCTGTTATCAGGCGGTCCCGCAGTCGGCCTGAATTTCCAAAGTCTTGGTCCGGCGTTGGTTGCTTTCGCTTCTTCACTGACATCAGTGCGCCAGGGGTATATAAGAGGCATCCAACGCCATTTTCTTCAGTCTTTCTTGCCGCGCGGTGCCCGAAGCAGAAGCAGTTCGTAAGTGCTGGTCGACCGACACCTGAGATTTTCGAATCGAATTTCAGTCCAAAGTCTTCAAAGCTAAGTACCCCATTGGGGAACCTTTTCTTGCCTCAGTCTGATGTCAGAAAAAGTTAACAATTGCATTTCTTGTGGGAAGCAAATACCTCATAAGGACTTTCATTCTTATTGTATACCTTGCCTAGGCACAGACCACGACGTCACTGGTTGTCGGTTTTGTGCTAGGTTCAATAAGCGAACTATAAAGTGACGCTTTGATTTTGCACGACACTACTTCGGTAGGAAATTTAATTACACTATGCCATCGGAGCAACCGACTACCGGCGTGCATAAAAAACGCAGAGATAAAGACAGGCAGCCTAGATCCAAGCCAGACTCCGAGGCCTCGGCTGGGCTGGTCGCCGGTTCTCCGGTTTTCAGTGAGGTATCTACGCAGCCCCTGGCGACCGCAGAATTGGAACCCCAGACCGCTTCAGATTCTCAAGCAGAGAGTTCTAGGCTGACGCAGCCATTTTCTTTAGGCCCTACCGACAACATTGCAGAAGGAGAGGCCAGTGCTGTGGAAACACCTTCGGTTTCAGAAGGTGTCTTCAGACCGACTACTCTCACCATAAAATCTTATGCTAAGCTTAAGACTCCTCTAAAACCAAAAAAGACTGCGCATCAGTCTCCAGTTCAAGGCCCCATGCCTAAGAAACAGATGCTTAAAATGGCTGAAGATTTGATTTCTTTAATCAGGGGTTCCCAACACCCCGACAAAAGGCCTAGACAAGAGGAGGATTATGCCTCCTCTGATCAAGTGTCTATTTCCTCAGGCTCCTCTGAGGAACAGGATTACTCCTTTCCCCCTTATGAAGATTCTGATGCTGAAGATTCCATTCCCTCAGCTTCTCCCCCTGAAGACTATTCCTTCGGGGAAACCTTACATACCATGAGGGAACATTTCCACTGGGAAGGCCAGGACTACTCTGACTCAAAGAAAAGGCTCCGAGAGTTTCTTTTACTCCCCCAGCACAGACCACTTGCTATCCCTCCAGTTTTAGACATTGTGGATGATGTTTACTTAGAATCTAGTCTAAATCCAGATTCTCTGCCTCCTGCTCCAGCCAAACCAGATAGATATTATAGAGTGCCTGACTCGCACAAATTCCTTTAGAAAAGCCCTGTTGCTGACCCAGAGACAATCTCCCAGGGTCCCAAAGGGGCTAAGGCTTCTATGGCTAAAAATCCTGTACCCTCTGAAAGGGACTCCAGAGCACTAGATAGGTGGGGGAAGAAGGTTTACACCTCAGCTACTTTAGCTATGAGAGCACTAAATTGTCAATTTCACATGCTTAAGTACCAGCAATTCCTAATGTCTCAAATAAAACAAAAGATGAGTACACACCCTCAACAGTCTGAATTCAAGGAAATGCAGGATCTGTTGCATGCAGCTGAACAGGTGGGCAAACATACTTTACAATGTGGATTTGATTCCTTGGAAGCTTCCTGTAGAGCAGCTGTTACTGGGTCTGTTATATGTAGGCATGCTTGGTTAAAGGAACAAACTCTGCCTGATCATGTTAAAGCAAAGTTACTAGATGCACCCTTACAGCAGGATGTCTTATTTGGGATTAAAGCAGAAGAGGTGTTAAAGAAAATGGAGGATAAGGCAAAATCTATGCAGACGGTCAAAGATTTCTTACAGGTACAACCCCCATGCTTCAGCAGAAATTGGCCATCAAAAAATTGGTCCTTTCTAGCTTCTGACAGACCACAGAGGGGTAAATACAGGCGCCCAAGGGGCATAGGACAAGCACAAATCCTGTACAAACCTCGCCAATGGGGCACTGCAACACAGAAGGGAGGAGAAGACAGGTCCCAAACTACTAGAAGGCAAACACAATGACTTAAACCTCAAACTGCCGAGCAAACCTCTCTTGGCAGCTCCCTTGGGAGGAAAATTAGCATTTTTTACAGACAACTGGTGCATCGTCACAAAGGACAAATGGTTCCTAGACATTATCTCACAAGGATACAGATTCCATTTCCACACCTTGCCAAGGATAAAAGGAATGCCAGACCTGCCACAAAATCAATAGGCAGAGGCACAAAAACAAATTACAGCTCTCATGGACATGAGAGCCATTCAACTGGTACCTACACAGGAGCAAGGCCAAGGATTTTACTCAAGGCTCTTTCTAGTCCCCAGAAAGGACAATGCTTGGAGACCCATTCTGGACCTTTCAATTCTAAACACCTTCTTGCAAGTACCCAAATTCAGGATGCTAACACTACAGCAGCTTCTTCCCATGTTGGGCAAGAAAGCTTGGCTAGTAACGTTGGACCTCAAGGAGGCATACCTGCATGTCCCTATCAGACAAAATTGCAGAAGATACCTCCGTTTCATTGCAGGTTCAACCCATTACCAATTCTCTGCACTGCCCTTTGGCTTATCTACTGCACCCAGGGTCTTCACAAAATGCCTGGCACCAGTAATTGCATACTGCAGACAAAGAGGAATTCAAATATACCCATACCTGGACGACTGCCTCATCCAAGCAGAAAACAAGGACATTCTCTTACAACATCTGGCTTTTGTAAAGCACCTTCTAAGTTGCCTAGGGTACACAGTAAACGAAAAGAAATCAAAACTAGTGCCCTCATAAAATATGACATTCCTGGGTGCCAGCTTGAATACAACGGCCCAGATGGCTTATCTGACGCCAGACAAACAACTACAACTAACTAAATACTTCAAAACAATGGCAACAAAGACCCAACTCCCTGCAAGAAAAATTCTGCAGGCCTTGGGCTTCATGGCATCTTGCATACTACTAATACCATTTGCAAAATTGCATACGAGGAAGTTACAATGGTACCTAAAAAGCGTATGGACTCAACACAGCCACAGCTTGGAAACAATGATGCCTCTCATTCCCTGCCTTCAACATGAGTTTCTATGGTGGTCACAGGCATGTCACCTCAACAAGGGTCAGCCTTTCACTTTACCCCCAGCCAGGCAAACTATGACAACAGATGCATCAGACTATGCCTGGGGGGCACACATGGCAGGATGGTGCGTTCAAGGCATATGGACTGCAGATCAAAGGAATCTGCACATCAATCAAAAAGAAATGCTAGCTGTACAGAATGCCCTGACAGCCTTCAAGGACCTCTTACATCCAGGACAGCTTATAATAAGGACAGACAACACCACAGTAATGTGGTACATAAACAAGGGGGTACACACTCCTACCCTCTATGCAGGCAAGCAGTGACCTTGTGGAACACAGCACTGGCTTACCAAGTTCAATTACAAGCTCAATTCCTGCCAGGAAAAAAAAACACATTGGCAGACGACCTAAGCAGAAACATGGATCCCCACGAGTTGAAACTGGATCCACAAGTATTTGCAATGGTAACTCAAAAATTGGGGCGCCCAGACATAGACCTGTTTGCCAACCCCCAAAACTATCAGCTATCAAAATTTTGCACAAGGACATTTCACCACCAAGCTTGGAAAGTGGACACACTCTCATTCAGTTGGAAAATGCTGACAGTATATGTCTTTCCTCCATTGCCCCTTCTCACAAAGGTGCTGCTGAAAGTCAGGATGGAGAGACCCCAAATGGTACTCATTGCCCCAGACTGGCCATGCCAGCACTGGTACCCACTATTAAGGAACATGGCCCAGGGCCCACCATGGATTTTTCCACAAATTCCTCATCTGCTCACACAGCAAGGCAGTCAGATTCTACACAGCCAGCTCAAAACCTTAAATTTGGCTGCATGGCAAATCACCTAAGCAACCAGCCAGCTCCTCTTTCACAAGCTGTTATGGATGTTATTCTGGAGGCCAGGAGGCCCAGCACCAGGAAAGCCTACTCAGACAAATGGAAAAGATTTTGCGCCTGGAACTAAGCTAAAGGCCAAAATACCCTTCAGCCGGACATACCTCAGATTCTACAATATTTAACTGAGATGTAGCACAAAGGACTTTCTTTTTCATCTATTAAAATCCACACCTCAGTTATTTCAGATCACTACAACATGGATCCTCCCTTATTTTCACATCCACTTCTAAGGCAGTGTCTCAGAGGGGCCAAAAACATTAGGCCTCCCAGGAGAGCGCCAACACCAACTTGGGACCTCAATTTTGTTCTGGAAAAACCTACGCAACCACCTTTTGAGCCATCTTTCTCAGCTGACTTAAAGTTTATATCATGGAAGACTGCCCTGCTGCTAGCAATTACTTCAGCCAGAAGAGTCTCAGAGCTACAGGCACTAATGGCAGTAGAGCCTTTCCTCATTTTTCATCAAGACAGAGTTTCTCTACGAACTAACCCCTCCTTTATGCCAAAGGTGGTATCCAGTGTGGCTCTAAATCAAACCATCCATTTACCCACCTTCTTTCCAAATCCACAGAACAAAGGAGAAAGACTCCTGCATTCCTTGGACATTCACAGGCAACTACGTTACTACTTGGATAAAACTAAGGTTTTCAGAAAATCTGACCAACTTTTTGTATCCTATGCTACAGCATCACAAGGAAAGGCCATCTCAAAACAGACCATTTCCAAATGGATAGGACATTGCATACGTTTTTGCTACACCCATCATGGAAAACCAGTTCCTGCTAGGATAAGGCCCCACTCTACCAGGGCAGCAGCTACATCTACAGCCTTCCTCAGGGGGGTGCCAACCAAGAATATTCTGGAAGCTGCAACTTGGAGTTCAGTACACACCTTCACCAAACACCATCACTTACCACTTTACTCTAAGACTAGAGCTGGCTTCGCCACTGCAGTTTTGCAGGGCCTTCTAACCTCCTCTAACCCTGTTTGACTCCACATGCCATCCTTAGCTTTGGGATTCTACCCAAGTGTGATGACTGCAGCAAGGTAACATGATGAACATAGTACAGTTTTGTACCTACTATAAATGTAGATGTTCGAGTGTATACCCTGCTGCAGTCCAGGTTACCCTCCCTCCATCCCCTCTGACCTAACTAAAACCTTTCAATACCTTAAAATCTGATACAACCTTTGTGGTGTATTTGCTTATAGCTGGAGGGATGTTTTGTTTGTGCTAAACTTTTATTATTGGTACTATCAACTGACCACCTTTTGGGGGGGGCACCTGACATCTGGGGCAAGAGAAACGGAAGAAAATGGTGTCGGATGCCTCTTATTTACCCCTGGTGCACTGACGTCAGGGAAGAAGCGGCAGCAACCAACGCCGGACCAAGACTTTGGAATTCAGGCCAACTGTGGGACCGCCTGACGACAGGATAACCCAAGTGTGATGACTGCAGCAGGGTATACACTCGAACATCTACATTTATATAGGTTCAAAACTGTACTTTTCTTCACTTTGCTCTTGCATGTCATTGGTACTGGTTCTGAACCTTACCATTTGGCTTGTCATTTCTGCCCTGTCTTTACAGAATACTTAAATGTGGTGGGCACCATTTTTCCCAGCTGGGAAATCCAGATGTTCCCTGAACCTGGGAAGCTAACTTCTTTCATCCCCATCTCTAGGTCAGCTGACAAGCCACAAGGACACTCTTGCATCACTCCTTGACTTCTTAGGAGTGACAGTGAATCCCAGGAAGTCTTTTTATCCTGGTTCAGAGACTGCTTTGCCTAGGATTGATCATGGCAGTTGCTCTCAGATGTGTGTTTCCTGTCTATTGAAAGAACAGCAACCATGACAGGAACCCTCCACCTAGTTCTATCTCTAGCTAAAGTAAGTGTCTCCTAGCAGTTTCTGGCATCTTCCTAGATTCAGCTTCATGACTGTTTTTGAGGTGCAGGAGTGGTCACGGTTAATGCAAACATCAGATCATTCCAGGTTTCTCCCCTTTCTCCAAGGATTTTTGGTGGAGACCGTCATATTGTATGCCTTCAGGCTGGGATGAGCAAGGGTCTGCTTCAGGTTAACCTGATGGGAATGTGGTCTCTTCAGGAACCAGCTCTCCAGGTTCTGGAGAAGAAAGTAGACTGGCTCACTCTCCAGTCCTTTCTTCCTTCCAGCCGTCTTTTGGTGCAGAAGGGCAACCTTCCAGTGTCCATCTATATCAAGAAGTAGGACAAGATTCCCTCTCATTTTCTTTGCCATGGAATGAGTCCTGTAGGACTTGACCATCAGCCAGCAGTTTTCTTGTCACTGACTACATTTTGGTGCTCTTCAGTTTCCAAGCAGATGTCGTCATCAGGGCAGGACTGTCAGATTGCAACTCAGAACTGACCAGATCTGTTGTTATAGAGGAGTAAGTGCCCTGAGTTTGACCTAGGAAGCACAAGTTCAATTAGTTGCTCAAGCACCTGCTGGAGCTGTTGGTGGGGAATATAAAACGTGATGAGGTTTTGTATGCGCTCATCTTTTTCAGGGAGTGGCTGCAGTGCACTATCTAAAGCTGAATTTATGATGTAGCCTAAGTATTTCAGCTGAATGAATCATACAGATAGGCATGGATATACACTGCAAGGGTCCATTGCTTTCACCCCCCCCCCCCCCGATGTTTATAAGTATGTGCAGGTATTTTATAACTTAAAAATAATCTGACACACAGGTGACTGTTTCTGTTTATGATTCCCCTGATTTCATCACTCCAGAAAGCTCTTGGGAGAAGCCCAGGTTGTACACTTTACAATGGGGTAACAGATGAGCTTTTTGCATAATCCAAAGGGAACAGGGTTGATAGCTAGCACAGGGCTACATTATAAATACAAATGTGTATGTGTAGGACTTGATTTTAGCTTGGTCATGTAAAAGCTGACTTTGAAGTTGTTGACTTCATTTAATGTTCAACAAGTGGGATCGGATTCGAGAATCGGATCTGACTCAGCAGTATACTAAAGCTCTAGGATCCAAAGTCTGAGCTCCTCCCCTATCCATAACACCCTGCTCTTCCCTCATCTCCTCAGATCTTGTTTGCCGCTGTTCCACTAGCAACAGTATTGTGACTCTGAGCTCATCGTGTGTTTTTCTTATGAGTGAAGAATTGAAACATTTTTTTCTAATAATTTCATGTTTCTATCTTAGACCTTTCTTTTCTATTTAGTTTAAAGAGTTATCTTTGTTCTAAGTTTTTAGACTTCTATAAGCTTATAGTTCCCTACCCTTCAAGAGGGTTCCAGCGTGTAGCTCGCAAGACATTTCCCTGCGAGCTACATCGCCGAAACCAGTTGGCTGCAGCAGCAATTTGCCGTAGAGCAATATGGCTGAATAGCATAGCCACTGCAGCTGTACACTATGCACAGTAATTTTACAACTGGTGGCGATCCTTACAGACAGCTGCCCGGCAGTATTCCAGCAGGGACAGCCGCACTAGATGTGTACCAAGTTCCGTATTTTCATGTAAGGAATGCATTTATTGTATTATTTATTTATTTTATTGTCAGACACGTCCGATGCACCTGACTATGAAGACATGCAGCCCCTGTCCACATATGAGGATCCTGATGCAGAGGAATTCATTCCTTCAGCCTCTCCCCCAGAGGATTTTTCCTTTGGGTAAACCCTGCATACCTTAAGGGAGTATTTCCAGTGGGAGAGTCAAGACTATCCACAGTCTAAAAAGAGACTCAGAGAGTTCCTGGACCTTCCACAACACAGGCCCGTAGCCATCCCCCCAGTCCTAGATGTGGTGGATGATGTCTTTCTTGAATCTCGTTTGACTCCAGACCCCCTCCCTCCTGCTCCCAGAAAAACAGACAGGTACTACAGAGTCCCTGAATCACACAAATATCTTTTTAAAAATCCAACAGCTGACTCTGAGGTCATTACTCAAGGGCCTAAAGAGATTAAAGCAACCTCAGCTAAGAATCCCACCCCCTCAGACAGGGATTCCCAAGCACTGGACAGATGGGGTAAAAAATTATACACCTCAGCTACTCTTGCTATCAGGGCACTAAATTGTCAGTTGCATATGCTTAAGTATCAGCAAGATACCTTGGACCTCCTTAAACAAAAAATGTCCTCCTTTCCTGCATGGGCGGAATGTAAAGATTTATAGGACTTTAATGCATTCTGCTGGTCAAGTAACTAAACACACTTTGCACTGTGGTTTTGACGTCCTAGAAGCTTCTTGCAGGGCAGCAGTCACCGGTTCTGTCATTAGAAAACATGCATGGCTTAAGGAACAACCCCTGCCAGACCATGTCAAATCAAAATTGTTGGCTTGGCACTAAAGCAGAAGAGTTCTTAAAAAAAGATGGAAGAAAAAGCAAAATCTATGCAGACTGTTAAAGATTTCTTACATGTCCAGCCCCCTAGGTTCAGCAGGCATTTTCCCTCCAAGCACTGGTCCTTTCCTACTCCGAGTAGACAGAGCCAGCCTAGGCCCCGTGGAAACAGACCCCCCCCCCCAGACAGCAGCCCCAGGGGTTGCAGAGATCTAAGCAGTGGACTACCTCCACTTCAAAACAAGGGCGTTCTAAGCCACCCCCTTATGGTAAGAACTCACAATGAGTCGCCCCTTCCCAACCTTGCCTCTGCCCACCTTCACATACCCCCAGGTGGAAAACTCTCCTTTCACTCAAGCACCTGGTCCACCATTACCAAGGACCAGTGGGTTCTGAACATTGTGTCTCAGGGGTGCAAATTCTCCTTCCACACCCTTCCAACCCCAAAAGGTTTCCCAGATCTACCACCAAATCATTGGGCAGAGGCTAAAAAGCAAATCCGTCCTCTGTTCTCCTTGGGGACAGTAGAGCACGTTCCTGCAGAGCAGATAGGACAAGGCTTCTACTCCAGACTTTTTCTGGTGCCCAGAAAAGGGGGCACCTGGTGCCCCATCCTTGATCTATCCATTCTAAGCACCTTTCTGGTGATTCCAAAATTCAAAATGCTCACCCTCCAACAGCTGCTACCCATGCTTCCCGAGGTCGCCTGGCTAGCCACTCTGGATCTGAAAGAGGCCTACCTCCATATTCCTATCAGGGAGTCCTGAAAAAAATATCTCCGCTTCAGGGCAGGATCAAAACACTTTCAGTTCTCTGCGCTTCCCTTTGGCTTATCTACTGCTCCCAGAGTTTTCACAAAATGCCTGGCTCCCTCATTGTCTTCTGCAGACACAGAAATATTCAGATTTACCCCTACTTAGATGACTGCCTTATTCAGGCAAACAGCCAGGAAAAGCTGCTCAAAGACCAGGCCTTTGTAAAGGACCTACTAACCTCCCTAGGGTACACAATCAATGACAAGAAATCCAAACAGGTACTCACCAAAAGGATAATCTTCCTGGGAGCAAGTCTGGACACAGCATCCCGTATGGCATGCCTTACACCAGAGAAACAAATTTTCCTGTCAGCTTATTTCTCTCAACTGGCCACCAGGCCCCAGCTTTCTGCAAGAAAAATCCTGCAAGCCCCGGGGTTCGAGGAAACTTCAGTGGTATCTAAAGAGCCTTTGGTGTCAACACTCTCAAGATCTGGAAACTCTTCTACCTATTATTCCTTGACTGAGGAAGGAATTTCTTTGGTGAGCAACAGCCTGCTCCCACAACAAGGGACTGCCTTTCTCCCCACAATGCACCGCCCAGACCCTCACGACAGATGCATCAGACTATGCTTGAGGTGCACACCTGGATGGCAGGTGCATACAGGGCCAATGGAACCCCCAGCAGCTCCCCCTGCACATCAGTCAAAAAGAGATGATGGCTGTGCAGCAGGTTTTGATAGCTTTCAAACCCCTTCTCTCTCCCCAGCGGTTCTCCTGATCAAAACAGATAATACCACTGTGATGTGGTACATCAACAAGCAGGGAGGGACTCTCTCCTACCCGCTGTGCAGGCTGGCCATGACCCTTTGGTTCACAGCCTCTGTTAACACAATACCTGCCAGGCTCTCTCAACTCCCTGGCAGACCAATTAAACCGAAAGCTCTTGGACCCCCACCAGTGGCAGCTCAACAGAAACACCTTCTTCCTAATAACTCAGAAATGGGGAACCCCAGAGGTCGACCTCTTTTCCTCCCACACCAACCATCAGCTCAGCAAATTCTGCACCAGGGAGCATCACTGCATGGCTTGGAAAGTGGATGCCCTGTCCTTCCCCTGGGTAAACCTCTCAGTCTATGCCTTTCCTCCCCTACCTCTCATTCCCAGGGTACTGCTCAAAATAAGGGAGGAAAAACTAGGGACCATTCTCATAGCTCCAGACTGGCTCAGACAGCACTGGTACCCCTTGCTGTGAACCTGTCCCCGCTGCCTCCATGTAATCTTCCTCAGATTCCAAACCTCCCAACCCAGAGGGAAGGGGAATTCATGCACCCCCAATTGCAGACACTCAATTTGTCAGCTTGGCTTATACCCTAACCCCTGACCAATCTGCCATCCTCAGTAAACAGGTTCAGGATGTTATGCGAGAGGCCAAACGCCCTAGCACCAGAAAGTGTTATGCAGATAAATGGAAAAGGTTCTGCACCTGGATCCAGGCTAAGGGGACCACTATGTCACAGCCCTCCATCCTGGATTACTTAGCTGACCTACTACACAGTGGTCTCCATTTCTGGTCTACTTCACAATGTCGAAAACCGACAATATTGAAGCTGATATTGTCGGCACCACAACATCGAAAGCACAGAACATCGTGCAGGTAAACTGAAATCTCCGTAGGGGGAGATTTCTGTTTACCTCAATGTAGTGCAGTCTCAGAGTTGGAATATTTAAGTGGGGGGTGCCCCCCTGCCTACGCTAGTTAGTTTTTATTTTTGTTTGCTTTTTGTTTTTTAAGCGTTATTTGATGTTTTACTACTTTGATCACTAGAGGTCGACCTTTACTGATTCGATGTAGTAAGATTTCGATAACATGATCTAGACGCTCTATTTCTCCTCTATAAAAATTCATGCTTCTGCTGTTTCTGCTCATTTTCCCACTGCGCAGCCTCTTTTTTCACATCCTCTGATTAAACAGTTCCTCAGAGGGGCTAGCAACTTGAGGCCCCCCAGAAAGGGCACCAACACCAGCTTGGGACCTTAACTTTGTCTTGGAAAAGCTCACCATGCCCCCTTTCAAACCAGCTTCTTCTGCAGAGCTAAACTTTCTCTCCTGGAAGACAGCCTTCCTCCTGGCCATCACTTCAGCATGAAGAGTCTCTGAGCTGCAAGCACTCATGGCTGTGAAGCCTTCATCTTCCATGCAGACAGGATATCCTCAGAACTAATCCATCCTTCATGCCCAAGGTGGTGTCCATTGTGGCTCTCAACCAATCCATCCATTTACCTACCTTCTTTCCTAACCCCCAAAACAAGGGAGAAAGGATTCTGCACACTCTAGATGTGCACAAACAGCTCAGATGCTATCTGGACGAGACTAAACCCTTCAGAAAGTCTGATCAATTGCTGGTTAGCTTTGCTTCAGGGGCAGAAGACAAAGCCATCTCCAAGCAAACCATTTCCAAATGGATAGCACACTACATCCATTTCTGCTACAAACAGCATGGCAAGCCTCCCCCCAAGGGGGTCAGGACACACTCCACCAGAGCAGCCTCCACCTCTGCAGCTTTCCTCAGAGGAGTCCCCACCAGGGACATCCTGGACGCTGCCACCTGGACATCTGTTCATACTTTTACCAAGCATTACCACTTGCCTCTGTTCTCCAAATCCAGGGCAGGGTTTGCCTCTGCAGTCTTGCAGGGCATGCTAGCCAACCTCTAGCTTCCTGGACTGCCTTCACCCTTTTCCTCAGCTTTGGGAATCTACCCAAATGTGATGACTGCAACAGTGAAACATGAAGAACATAGTACAGTTGTGTACACTTACCATAAATGTACATGTTCATGTGTATTCACTATTGCAGTCCTCCTCCCGCCCCCTTTCTCTTTTTCTTCCTTTTTTTTTTTTTTTTTCAATAATAAATCTTTATTGTTTTAGCATTTTCCATACAAACTTAAACAAAACAAAAAATATTAATACTTTCTAACTATCCTATCTAGTTCAATCCCAAAAACATATATACAATATTTACATGAATGCCTCCAAATGTAACATCAAGTTATACAGAAACATATAACAAAAGAATTTTACATAAGTCAGTTATCTCAATCTTTACTTATTAACATCTTTTCCCGTAATGAGTATATATGTCTCACAATACACTCGATCTCCATATATTATGCCAGTATGATATTAAAAATTTGTTCCCATATCTTTGGGTTATTAATATTTTTATTATGATCCTTCAAAAGTAGTTTGTGAGCTAATATATGTCTTATTGCTAAAGTCCTAAAATTGTTCCATGAGGTTTGAGATGGATTTAACCAGTTTGTGACTATATAAAGTTTCATTAGTAAGAAAATATTAATAAATATAGTGACTTGGGATCTAGGAAGTTGTTTTGGAGGGATATGTAATATCATGAATTCCCATGAAAGTCTTGAACTTTGATATCCCATCTTTTGGAGTTGCAGTTTTAACGAATTCCATAGTTTATAGATACATTTACAGCTCCAGAACATATGAAGAAGATCTGCTGTTTGATCTGTACAATATGGACAGTTTGGAGAGTTTTTAGAATTAAACTTGTGCAATCTGAGGCGTGTATAATAGGCATTGCCAAAAATCATAAGTTGAGTATACATTAATTTTTGGAAAGATATTGATTTCGTTGTTAGATTAATTGCCTTCATGAACTGCTTGTCCTCTGTAAGTGGTAATTTCTCCCTCCAATATTTTGAAATAAGTACTGTATTCTG
This sequence comes from Protopterus annectens, assembly GCF_019279795.1. Classification (NCBI taxonomy): domain Eukaryota; kingdom Metazoa; phylum Chordata; order Ceratodontiformes; family Protopteridae; genus Protopterus; species Protopterus annectens. Next base: position 868,313,003 of record NC_056741.1, on the reverse strand, counting down.
GAATTTAAAATCCTTTATTAATTTATTAGTGGCTGCTATATATTTGACATCTTGTTGAAGAGATTGCCATAAGTTAAAACATTTTGTTATTTCCTCATCTTTAATTTTAAAGTCATCAAAATAACTTATAGCTAGTTCCTTAATCTGTCTCAAAATAGTTAAATATGATTTGGGCAGATTCATTTCTTGTCTTATTGTATTAATGGATTCTTTTAAGTAAGGATATATATCAAGTAAGGTAAGATTCATCATAAGAGGAAAAGTTTTAAGCTTTATTAGTTTATTATTAATTTTCAAGATAGGATTTCTATGAAAAGGTTGGAAAACCATCATATGCTGGATAAGATTTAGAGATCCAAATAAATTCTGTACTGACATTATATATAATTTAATGTGATCCATTATATCATACGATTTAATCATTTCCTTTTTTAAAAAAGGTACTGCTTTGGGGTTAATATTCAAATTCGAGATATATTTATAGTTCACAGTTACCCACATTGGTGTCCATTTATTGCTAGATATATCATAGTTGGCAATTCTTAAGATTCTGTTCGAATTTATTATTAAATAGTACATTTCGAAATTTGGTAGGTCTAGTCCCCCTTTATTTTTGGGGTCATCAATTTGTCATATGATATTCTGGTCTTTTTTGGATCCCAAATAAACTTAGCGGATTCCCTGTGGATTTGTTTAAAAAACCCTTTGGAAATGAATACTTGAGCAGATCTAAATATATATAATAATCTGGGTAAAACATTCATTTTAATAATTGCAACTTTTGCTAATACCGGTAACTTTAGATTTTTCCATCTTTTAAAATCAAATATTATGTGATCCCAGACTAATTTAATGTTAGTGTTATAAAACTCCTTATCATCTGTAGAAAAGGTAATACCCAAGTATTTAATTTTCTCTTCAGATTTAACCTGTCCCACCAATGAAAGAAGTGAAAAGGGTTACCGAGTCCTTAAGGGAAATATGCTTGTTTTTTTTAGGTTAATTTTGTAATTAGATATTACCGCAAAGTTCTCCACCGCTTTCAGTAATTTTTCAGTATCTGATATTGGTGTTGTGCAGTAAATATTAAGGTCATCAGCAAACGCCATGGATATTTTTGTTCCATATAATATGGGTGCATTATGATATACATTCTGTTTAATATATAAAAATAAAGGTTCTAAATATATATTGAACAACAAGGGAGACAAAGGACAGCCCTGTCGTGTTCCATTTTTAAGTTGTATTCTTTTAGAGAAACTTTTGTTAATATACAAAGTAGTGTAAGGATTAGTATATAAAATTTGTAACTATGATATAAATTCCTTGGGTATGTTGAACTGTGGCAAAGTGTCAAACAAGAATCCTACATCAACCCTATCAAAAGCCTTTTGCGCATCAATTATGAGTGCATAAATATTTAAATTCTTTTGCTTAGCATAAGAAATTAATGAATGTAGTGTTAATGTATTATCACTTGCTTGTCTGGCAGTTACAAAACCAGCTTGTTCGCTAGAAATTATTTGATTCATAATTCTTTTCAATCTATTAGCCAAGATAGAAGTCAAAATTTTCATATCAACATTTAAAAGTGAGATAGGTCTATAATTATCCGGATTCTGAGTATCAGTATTCATTTTAGGTATAAGGATAGTTTTTGATGCGTTAAAATGGAGATCATTAATTTTATTATTAATTATATAATTAAATACAATCAATAGTATTTTACCCAGAATATCACAAAAAGTTTTATAAAATTCAGCAATCAGGCCCCGGTGCCTTATATGACTTGAAATTTTTGATTCTATCAGTTATTTCTTCCCTCGATATAGGTTTAATTAGGTCTTCTTGGGAAATGTCATCTATTTTTGGGAAACTAATTTTCTGGAAAAATTCCTCAGTAGATCCATTTAAAGATAGATCCTTTTGATCCGCATAAATATCCGAGTATATTCTTTCAAAAACATTAATAATATCTGCGGTTTTAGAATATATTGTATTGTCAAGCTGTATTTCCGAAATTACAGATGCTGATTTTGATTGATTAATAATTCTAGCTAATGCCCTTGATGGTGTTTGAATATGATTAGCATACCTCGCTAACATTTTATGCTCATAAAACGTCAACCTATTATTTTGAATTAAGAAAAGATCTTTTTGGCATTTGAATAATTCCTCCTTTGTTTGAGTGTTGTAATTCAGAATCAGCTTTTGATCAAGTGAATTTATTTTAACTTCCAAATCTTGTATCTCTCTAATATACATTTTTTCTTCCTTTTTTTCCTTGTTCTTTTCCTTACAAGGGTCATATTGCTATTTATTTTCCACTGGTGAGGTTCTACTACCAGACCATGGCCTCCTACTTTGGGGGCTTCTGACAAGTTAGGGCAAGAAAAACGTGACATCAGTCCTCAAGTGACAGCAACTGACGCATTGGTATTCAGGCCAGCCAAGGGCTACCCTGGCAGGGGTAACCCAAATGTGATGACTGCAACAGTGAATACTCTCAAACATCTACATTTATGGTAAGTGTACACAACTGTACTTTACAGAACCAGCACCTGGATGGGAAGCCTTTTCCCATAACTTGTTCAGAGCCTTCCAGTCTTAGGTGCCCCAACCAGTCCTATTGCCTGTACAGGCCTTGAAAGAGTCAGAGGAAGAACTCTCTTCTTCTGATGAATCCCTGGCTTACTGTTCCCAAATTGAGTCCCCCAAGGACTTAATCCTGATTCTCCTGGGGAAGAATTCTCCTTTAGGGACACCATCACACTTATGAAAGAGCATTTTAAATGGCAGGTCTCTGATGTTTCTGAGACTAAAAAGAGGTATTTTGAACTCCTGCAGATGGACCAGTCTTCTCCATCTGCAGTCTCTTCTCTGCTTCCTGCCTTTCATGATGCCTTTCAGGTTGCATCTCGGACACCAGATTCTCAGCCCCCAGCATCTAAATGTCCTGATAGGTTTTATAAGGTCCCCCAGGATACACAGTTCCTCTTCGAGAATCCCCCTGCATACCCAGCTGTTTTGCTGTGTCAGCAGATAAGTCCTCCAGACAGATAAGGTTAGCAAATTCATGGATATACAGGGGAAGAAAATGTATACTTCTTCCACACTAGCCACTAGAGCTATTAACCCACATGGCTATGTTTGTTCTAGATACCCAGTCCAAGGCCTCTGCATTAATGTCAGATGTTCCAGATTTTCCTGCTAAGTCTCAGCTCTCCGCTTTACGTCTCAGCTCTCCGCTTTACTCTCTACTGCTTCTCAGGTGACCAGGCACTCCATCAAGTGCAGTTATGATGCTGTGGAAGCATCATCTAAGTCTGCAGCATCAGGGTCGGTCCTGAGAAGGTACTCCTGGGTGAGACTCTAGCCCCTACCCATGGATGCACTTGCCAAATTACTGGATGCACCACTTGATAATAAGGCCTTTTTTGGCACTGCTTCAGCAGAGCTCCTTAAATCTCTCCAAGAGAAGGGTAAGGAGTTGCAAAATTTAAAACATTTGCTAGTCTCACCCATTCCGAGGTACCACAGGAACTACCCACAAAGGATGAGTTTTGTAAGGAGGCAGTCTTCTCACTCTACTGCTCCACAATCTAAAGGACGGAGACACCCTAGGAAGCAAACCACTCCTAGACCCTCCTCCATCTCAATCCCTACTCCCTTTTGGAAACGGCTTGACCATGAATGAGCTCCTTCACTGTGACTCAAACCCTTTACCCACATCCCACCCCCTGTCTCTCCGCCTCACCCTTTCCCTACCCTACTGGCAGAAAATCACCAAGGAGGCTTGGGTCCTTTCCATCATCCAAAAAGGTTATTTTATGACTTGGTGGACAGTTCCTCCCTTCTGGGGGACATCTCAACCCCTTCAAGCCAGCTGAACCTCTTCACTCCAATTTTGGATCGGCTCCTAGCTCAGGGCACTATAGAAGTCGTCCCTCGAGATCAGACAAACAAGAGATTATACTCCAGGATGCTTTTGGCTCCAAGAAAGGATGGTCCTAGGAGACAATTTCTGGATTTGTCTACCCTCGGTCTATTTCTCAAGGCGCCTACCTTCAAGATTCTCATGTTGCATCATCTCTTACCCCTTATCCCCAACCAAGTCTTCATGGTATCCCTGGATCTGAAAGATACCTACCTTCATATCCCCATTCACCCCAGCTACAGGAAATTCCTATGGGTCTCAGTAGGTTCCTTACATTTTCAGTTTTCTGCATTGCCATTTGAGCTCTCTACAGCTTCAAGAGTGTTCACAAAGTGTCTAGCTCTGGTTATCGCCCATTCCAGAATGTGAGGCTTACAAATATATCCCTACCTAGATGACCTGTTAATCCTACACCAGGACTGCCACTCCCTTTACTGTCACCTACATGTAATATGCAAAACCTTAGCAGACTTAAGGTTCACAGTGAACCAACAAAAATCTCAAATTACACTTACCCAAGATCTTGTCTTCTTAGGATGCAGAATAAGAACAGACAAGATGGCAGCCTTCGTCCCCTGCCAGAAGGAGGAAGCCCTCACCCATTACTTCCAAACTCTTCTTTTCTTCCAAGCCATCTCAGCTAAGGAATTTTTGAGGGTCCTAGGCCGCATGGCACCAACACTCCCATCCTCTGGATATTTCCCTCCATCTTCTCCCATGCTTGAAAAAAAGAGCTGTAATGGTGAATTTCATTCATCGACCTCAATCAGGGAATATCCTTACACATTCCTCCACCATTACAACACCTCTACACAAATGCATCGGATCTGGGTTGAGGAGTAGTTCTGGAAATCGGCAACAACCAGAACAAAGTTCAGGAAGAGTTGTCCACCCAGAAACAAAGGTATCATATCAGTATCAAAGAACTGAGGGCCCTTCTCTTGGCACATCAAACATTCCAACAATTTCTCCTACCAGGCACCTTGAAGGTAGTCACAGACAATATGACTGTCCTGTGGTATATCAACAAGCAGGGACAAGCTCCTATCCATCTTGCACTTTGGCAATTCAGATTTGGTCCCTAGCAGCAAAACTACACATTCACCTGCTAGCTGTGTGCATTCCTTCAGCAGAGAATGTGATGGCAGATACCATCAGCAGAACCTCAGCACCTTCTCACGAGTGGTTGCTTCACAAGGAGGTGTTCTTGGATCTTATTTACAGGTGGGTTATTCCTCATGCAGATCTGTTTACCTCCTCCCAGACCAGACAGCAGCATCTGTTTTGCACCAGAGACCCACATCCACAGGCTTGGAAGGTGGACTCCTCTTTTTCTTGGGCAGGGATGTCTCTATATGCTTCCCCCCTTCACACTGATTCAAAAAGTCCTCCTGAAGATCCAGAGGGACAAAGCAAAAATCCTGCTGTGAACCCCACCTTCTGGCCAAGACAGCATTGGGTTCCCCTACTACACCTATTAGCCAAGGGCAATCACCACAGTTTACCTCACTGATTCGACATACTCACACAAGACATGGGGGGGTGTCTCATCCACCCTCAGGTGCTCAACCTCAAACTGACCCTATGGGTGATAGAATTGTGATCCCCTTCAGACACCTGTATTCACCGGACATACTCAATGTCCTGCAGGAGGCCAGGAAACCTAGTAACATGAGAAATTGTGTATCAAAATGGGGAAGATTTTCCAGGTGGTGTTGCAAGAACAAACAGGATCCTTCTGTTGTTCCAATGCCCATGATCCTTTCATACTTGTGTGAGCTTCTACATTCAGGACTGACTTACTCTTCTGTAAAAGTGCATTTGTCAGCTATTTCTGCCTGCCTTTCTTTGATACCTACTTTACCATTCAGGTTAGATGTAAAACTCTTCTTAAAATGTGTCCCCTTGTAGAACTATCCCTCCATCATGGGATCTTAATTTTGTGCTCGAAAAGCTCACACTGCCTCCATTTGAACCAGCTTACTTAACATCACTTAAACTATGTACTTGTAAAACAGTACTGCTGGTGGCCCTTACATTTGCCAGGAGGATCTGAGAAATCCAAGCCCTTATGTGTACTCCTCCTTACCTTATCTTCCACAGAGACAGGGTCTCCATCAGGACCAATTCTTCTTTCATGCCTAAGGTAGTTAATGAGCTCTCCTTGAAACAGACCATTAATCTACCTGATCTGAAGTTGTCTTCACTTGCTCTTCAACCTGTGAGTACTCTTATCCGGCACAGATCTGACTCAGCCCCATTTCCAGCATTTGATTCGAGCTCCAAGTTCCTGCTCCACCCAAATGCCCCGTCTACCTCCTCCCTTCAGATCTTGTTTGCCGTGCTAGCATTTGCATCATGGTCAGGGCTCTAAGCATCTGTTTTTGGGTAAGTTGCAGTTTACTGTCCTAACTTCTTCTTTTCACACTTTCCTATCTCTCCTTTTCACCTTTCTAACTTAGCATCAGGTACTTCTTTATGTAAAAAAAAAAAACTTTTCCAGCTTTCCTTTCCATTTCCAAACCTAGTGTGTGTATATGTTTGGGTTACGTGCTCTTCCCTTATGGCAGAGACACCCAAACCTGGGTTTAGGAAGTGCACAGAGTGTGGCCATAAGCTTTCCCTGGCGGATGGCCACATTCTGTGCGTAGTTTGCTTAGGGGTAACTCACCTTGATTCCTCCTGCATAATGGGGTTCAATCTCCGCACATTGATAGGAGGAATAAAACCCATCCGTAAGGGTCTCCTCCCTCCTCCTACGGCAGAGGCCCAGGCTGCTTCAAAAGGTTCTGCCACCTCTTCTGCTTCCTCCGCTGCAGCCTCTGGGACTCAACCTCCCACTAAGAGGACTGGAGACAGAGAAAAGTAGAAACACAAGGACCGAGACAAACCGAAGATGCAGTCCCCTGACTGCCCTGCCTCGGCTGAGCCCTTGGCTAAATCCTGCCCGGCTGCCAGAGGTGGTTCTCCCCGGTTCTGTTCTCCTTGTTTTTCTCCAGTGCTGGAGGTGTCTCATGTCTGCCCACCATCTCTCAAGACCGGTGTTGGTGGCTTCCTCTTCCAGGTCCACCCGAAGCCTCTCTGAAGCCGAGGTGGACAGGATGATGCAGAGGTTTATCTGCACACAGATTTGGATGGGAGTCTTGCCTGCCCCCTCCCCCTCTAGGGCTGGCTGCATGCAGTCTGCCTTTGTCCTGATCACTCCTCCTCTGATCTGTCCCCCAGTTTCGGAGTATTCAGGTCGGAGGCCTCTCTGTGTCGAGGTGTCAGTGCCCATTGTACCCTGTACCTCGACACTGGCCATTACCCTGAGTGGCTCGGCTCCGACTAGCTCAGAGCCGTTTAGCTCTCGGCACCTGACCCAACTTGGCGATGTCATCTCTGAGGTTTTCAGAGCCTAACGGCCCATTCGGAGTCTCGGTGCCCAGAGGTTCAGTTCCGGCTCTCCTGTTGGATCAGAGGGTGATGGACCCAGGCTCATTCTTCCAGGAGTATGTTCTCCCTCTGCTTTTGATGTGGTATAGAGAGTCCTCTCAATTCCATCAAGACCTTTGACGCTTTCATCCTTGGAGTCCATCCTGGCTCCCTCTGTATCTGGTCCAGATTCTGCCATCCTGGCCCTTCAGGGACAGCCTGTTGCCTCTCTGCCCCAGGAGGTTCCCCCATGGGAAGAGATTGATGTTTTTGAGTCCTCCCCAGAGACGCCCTCTGAGGAGGTTCCATGAAAACACATGTGCAAAAGGAGGCACTTAGACTCCCCACCGGAGTCCCTCATGCAGGACACCGATTTGGAGGGAAGGGGAGGGGAGGGTTCCCCCCAGTCACCTCCTGAAAATGTCTCCTTCAGAGACATCATGGAAATCCTTTGTCAGCGAGTGAGGTGGTCTGTCCAGAAACCCAGCCCAGGCGAGTCGATGTTCCTGGAGGCATTTGATGCAGGACCCTCTACATCCTGGGTGTCCCTTCCTATAGATTCACTGGTGGAGCTGATACATCTCAGGCATGGAAGGAGCCCAACACGGTGGAGCCGATCCCCAAAAGACCTGATAAGGTACCGAGTACACCGTCAGACAGAACTTACTGGACCAAGGGATCCCCCATTGATGCCATGGTGGTGGCACTGGCCACAAAGAAGGAGTTCGCGCAGGAGAGCTCCACGGTCCATCTGCCAGACCAAAAGTCCAGGATGATGGATCGTTTTAGGAAAGTGGGTGTACGCTTTAGCAATGTTCTCAGTACATGTGCTGAACTGTATGGCACACATAATTTGACTTCAGTGCGACCTAGTCAAAGCGATCACTGAGTCTACCCCAGGGTCCATGTCAGCAGCGGACAAGAAGGTTTTCTCCTCTTGGATGGCCACCCTCATGTCAGTTGCTAACACCTCTATGCGACTCCTCTCTCATGCTGCCGAGGATGACGCAAGAGCTGCCAGGACAGCCGATGCCATCAGGCGTCACACCTGGCTTTGGCTTTGTGCCTTCTCGGAGCCCTTTAAGGTGTCATTCACTAATGCCCATATGATGGTTCCACCCTTTTTGGAAAGTCAGTACGCGACAGTCTAATCTAGAACGAGAATGATGGGAAGACTCTGTCTGCCGTTGGAATCCACTTCTCGACCCCTCAATGAACCTTTTCAAGGAATCAGCAGGGGACAAAGAAGACGTGGTTCCAGAAATCTCAGGGCTACTACCAGGGTACCCGGGACTCGCCTTCCCCCAGAGGCAGAGGGGGATTTGACAGATGCCACCCTTGAGGCAGAGGGGGGGCCGAGGAATCATGGGTCTCACAAATTTTTCTCAGACAAACACACAGCAGCCCTAAATGGTTGCCCTGCTGCTTGTCTCTGGAGGCAGTCATGAGACGCTTCTCACCACACCCAACAGCCTGGGAGTCGATCACAGATGATCGTTGGATGTTGCAGATCATATCCAGAGGCTATTCAATCCCCTTCATTCAACCACCGCTCCAGCCCGAACACCTCCCGAGTGTCCCACCTGCACAAGGGGTGGAGGCAGCACTGGAAATTGCAAAGCTACTAGAAAAGCGGGTCATCATCAAGCCCATCCCCCCATACCAGTCCGGATTAGGTATCTATTCTAGATTCTTTTTAGTGCCAATGAAGCCGGGGGACTTAGGACGCATTCTGGATCTTTCCACCGTAAATCTGTCAGTTTCCAAGACAAAATTCCAGATAGCCACTTTTCAGTCTATTTTGGCCTTCCTGCGGGAGAAGAACTGTATGTGCTCAGTCGACCTTCAGGATGCATACCACCACATCAAGATGGACAGGTTCTCTCGAAGATTCCTTCGCTTCTGGCTGGGGCCCAGTCATTATCAGTTCAAAGCACTCCCCTTTGGTCTTGCCACAGCCCCCAGGGTGTTCACCAAAGTGATGGCAATGGTAGCGGCTCACCTGCGACTGCAGGGCTTCCAGGTCTTCCCCTACCTGGATGACTGGCTCCTTTCTGCCCCTTCCAGACGTCGACTCTGCCAAGCAAGGGATTCCCTTCTTCAAATAGCCCACCAGCTGGGCAATAACCATCAATCTCAACAAATCCATACGGGCTCTGGTTCAGGTTCTAGATTTCATCAAAGCTTGGTTGGACACAATTCAAACCAAGGTTTTCCTAACCTCAGACAGAATCCTGTCCTGAAACTTCATTTCTTGTGTATCCTTCAAGCTCAGTCACCAACAGCAGAATTGATCTTAACGGGAGTTTGGTTCCATGGCGGCCATGATCACCCTCATGCCCATGGCCTGGTTGCACATGAGGGTACTTCAGTGGACCCTTGCAGTTCAGTGGTCACTGCTAGATCTTCCATTGAGGGAGGAATTTTCTTCTATGGTGGATTTATTCCCCGGATTTTCTTTGGAGTCGCCCCTTTATTCTGCCTACCCCTTTGGCCACGGTGACCACGGATGCCTCCCCACTTGGGTGGGGGGCATTGATTGGAAAGGACAGTCCATGGCATGTGGTCCCCCCCCCCCCCAAGACTGTGTTGCATATTACCGTCCTGGAGATGAGGGCGGTGCTCCTAGTGTTCAAGTTCTTCATGCCCATCTTCCTCTTGGATCGATTGCCATCCAGACAGACAATATGTCTGTTGTTTGGTACATCAACAAGTGGGAGAACCAGGTCTTATCCCCTGTGTAATAAAGCCACAAGTGTGTGGGAGTGAGCAATCTCCACCAGCTGTTTTCTGGTGGCAGTGCACATTCCGGGGAGGTCCAACATTCTGGCGGACAGGCTCAGCAGGTCTATTCTGACACCTTACGTGTGGTCTCTCACTCCTTCAGTAGTGAAACAGATCTTTCTCAAGTGGGGGTCAGCGTTGCTGTGATCTCCTTCCAACACGAAATGCACCGAGTTTTTTGCTCTGAGCTCCCCATAGGGAGACGCCCCCAGACACACTCTGGTTCATGTTTGACCCACAGGTCTACTGTATGCTTATCCACCTCTCCCTCTAATCCTGAAATTCCTTCAGAAAGCTCGCAGGCTGGAGAGCTTTGTCTTCCTCATTGCCCCATTCTGGCCTCAACAAGTCTGGTTCCCTTCTCTGTGGTCTCATGTAGTGTGTCCACCCCGGACATTAGATCCGGATCTCATCTGTCATCCCTCCGGAATACCTTACCCAGACCTGGTCAGTCTGAAGCTCACCACTTGATGCTCTGGTTCCCATGATAGTCAGGACTCCTGGGTTATCTTCACCAGTCAAAAAGATATTGATTGCAGCTCATAAATCTTCTACCAGGAAAGTTTATTCCAGCAAGTGGAAGTGTTTTTCTATTTGGGCATCGCAGCATGATCTAGACCCCTTTACTGCTCCAATTCCAGCGGTTCTAGAGTTTTTGTCAAGCATTTTTCATCAAGGCGCCAGCTCTTCTGCAGTCCAGGCTCAACTGGCAGCTATATCTAATTTTCATGTAGGAGATGATATGGCTTATCTGGCTTCTTCTAAGCTTTGCAAAGCTTTTTTGAAAGGTACCTTTTTACTTCGGCCACCAATTAAGCACCCAACGCCTCCTTGGGACCTTATGCTAGTTTTGCAAGCTCTGGTCTCGTCCCCTTTCAAGCCTGCAGCTTCAGTGGATCTACAGTTCTTGTCATGGAAAACAGCTTTCTTGGTTGCCATTCCATCAGCTAAAAGGGTCTCGGAACTTCAGGCGTTATAACTTCCTTATTTGATCTTTCATAAGGACAGGGTGTCTATGCACGTTAACCCCTCCTTTCTTCCCAAAGTGGCTTCAGAATAAAACATTAATCAAGTAATTATCTCCCTGTTTTCTTCATAAATTTTCAGAATAAGGGAGAGTACAAACTGTATTTGTTGGATGTTCGTAGGCAGTTACATTTTTACTTGCATGGGACTAAATCTTTCCGAAAGTCTGACCAACTGTTTATCTCCTATTCTAAGCCCTTTTTAGGGAAACCAGTGTTAAGGTCACCATTGCTCGTTGGCTTTCCCAGTGCATTACCCTGGTGTATTCAGCTAGAAGTTTACCCCCCACCAGATCATGTTAAGGCGCATTCCACTAGATCTATGGCTACTTCCGCTGCCTTCTGGTCCATAGTTTCATTGGATGATATTTGCTCTGCAGCTACTTGGGCCTCTTCACATACTTTCATTTTGCACTACAAGTTAGGCATTCTGTCCAGGAACAGGGCATTCTTTGGCTCTGCCTTGCAGTGGAATATCCTTCCATGAGGGCTGCCCAGGTGTTTGGTAGCTGGGGACTCTGCCCCACAGGTTAAAGAGCAAATGAAGACAACAACCTCAGATAAAGAAGTTATGTACTCACCATAACGTTCCATCTGAGTTGTTGCTCTTCATTTGTCAACCATCCCTCCCTCCTTCCCCCTGCCTTACGTGGGCTATGTGGTGGCCTGGTCAAGAGAGATATAGTCACCACCTTGGCATGCCATTTTTCTCCTCTTCATGCTTCTGGAGACCTATTGTTATGGGAGAAGGTCTTGGGTCAGGTTGTGATGCTTGGATAGCAGCAAACTCTTATCTTAAGGGAGGAGGGCGACAAAGGGCATAATGGGTGGGGGAGAAGCTTGGAGCTCGGATCAGTTGCTGGAAATGTGGCAGAGTCGAATCCGAGTACCCAAGGTTGAAGACAAATGAAGAACAACAATTCAGATGGAACGTTATGGTGAGTACATAACTTCTTTTTTTCTTCCCTCAACCTCAGAACTCCTCAGAAAGCACTTTACATTCTTTGGATGTTCATAGACAATTAAGGTATTACCTGGACAAGACCAAAAACATTAGAAAGTCTGACCAGCTTTTTGTCTCCTTTCACCCTAGTGCCTTGGGGAAGGTAGTGTCAAAACAGACAATTGCCTCATATATTTCCAAGGAAGTCTCTTTTTGCTATTCCTTTCATGGAAAATAATTAAATTCCACTGTGAAAGCTCACTCTACTAGGACAGTTGCTTCTTCAGTAGCCTTTTTTAGGGGTATTGATTACGCTTCCATTTTGGAGGTGGCCACTTGGTCTTCTGTACATACTTTTACCAAGCATTACAAACTAGATTTGATTTCTAGAGCCAGGGCTGGGTTTGCAAGGTCAGTTGTACAGTGTCTCATCAACCCTACCTCCCAACCTGCCTCCCAGGCTCCCACCTAAAGCTTTGGTGCTCTCCCTACTGTTATGAATACTGCAACATGAGAATAGAAGGACATAGAATAGTTGTGTAAGAATGTAGCATAATCTTAAATGTCCTTCTCTTCCATGTTGCAGTATTCAGTCCCCTCCTCCTACCCCCTTTCATTTGTTCATCCTTTCTTGCATGGGTTTTCCCTTGCTTCCTTACATCCAAATAGGGCACAACAACAACTGCTACAAACCTCTGCAATACATTTACCTCCTTGACCGGTGGTATATGGGGGTCTGAAAAGCTTCCTTTCTTGTATCCCAGTGGTACTACTGTATGCGGCAGTTAGTTCTGAGTTGGGTACATGCAGACGTCACTTTTATAGCCTATGTCGGTTTATGGATGTGACATGCAACGTCACACGTACCCCTTATCCTAAGACCTTGGTATACTGGCCGGATGTCGGTGCTGCAGGCAACCATCTCCCTACTGTTATGAATACTGCAACATGGAAGAGAAGGACATCTAAGGTTATGGTAAGTTGTTACACAACTATTCTTTACGAATCCAGCTACCTGCAGTCCTACAAGACAGGTGGCTCCTTCCTGATGTCAGAATTTTGTAGTGGAGAATGTTGCACTTTTTTTCCTGCTGACTTGGCCATAAGGATGATTTGAAGGTCTTGTAAAACAAGTCTGCTCATTGCTGTGACTTCTGCAGAGAGAGTGCCTGAGTTACAAGGTGTTATGGTAAGATGTTCTTCGTGTTTCACTGTTGCAGTCATTACATTTGAGTTATCCTGCTGGCAGGTTGCCCTCAGTCGGCCTGAATTCCAAAGTCTTGGGTCCTGCGTCAGTTGCTGTCGCCTCTTCCCTGACATCAGGTCATCAGGGGTATAAAAGATGCAGCTGACGCCATTTTATTTAGTCTTTCTTGCCGCGCGGTGCCCGAAGCAGAAGCAGTTCACAAGTGCCGGTCGGCCGACTCCTGAGATTTTCGTGTTTGAGTTTCAGATCCGAAGTCTTCATTAAATGCTAAGTACCCCATTGGGGAAACTTTTTTCTTGCTCCAGACCGATGTCAGAAAAAGTTAATAATTGTATTTCTTGTGGGAAGCAAATATCTCATAAGGACTTTCATTCTTACTATATTCCTTGCCTAGGCCCTGACCATGACGTTGCTAGTTGTCGGTTTTGTGTTAGATTTAACCAACGCACTATTAAGCGTCGGTACGATTTTGCATTAAGCTATTTTGGGCGAAGATTTAATTATACAGTGTTGTCGGATAGCCATCCAACTACTGGGGTTCACAAAAAACGCAAAGAAAAAGGCAACCGAGGTCCAAAACCGACAACGAAGCTTCTCCTAAGCAAGTCGCCGGTTCTCAGTGAGGCGCTTTCGCAGCCCCTGATGCCCACCACTTTAGAGTCGCAGGCCTCTACCGACTCCCATGTGGAATTGGACAGGCCGCTGGAAACTTAAGGTATTGGAGCCTCGGAGATTATTCCCTCAGATGGGTCTGGAGCCGCTGAGCAGGCATCGGCTTCTGAGGGTGTATTCAGACCTAAACAATTATATATAAAACCGACTTCAAAGACAAAGACTAAAACACCTTTAAAGGCAAAGAAACAAGTTCACCAGCCACAAGGACAGGCCTCCATGCCCAAAAAACAGATGCTGAAAATGACCGAAGACTTAATTACTTTGATCAGGGGTTCCCATCCCCTCCTGATAAGAGGCCTAGGCAAGAGACAGACTATGAATCTTCAGATCAGGTTTCCATTTCTTCTCATTCCTCTTCTGATCAGGAATATTCTCTTCCTCCCTATGAGGATTCTGATGCTGAAGAATCAGTTCCTTCAGCTTCTCCTCCTGAGGACTACTCTTTTGGGGAAACCTTGCATACTATGAGCGAGCACTTCCACTGGGAGAGCCAAGATTTTTCAGAATCTAAGAAAAGGCTCAGAGACTTCCTTTTACTACCTCAACACAGGCCTCTAGCTATTCCACCTGTGTTGGACATTGTAGATGATGTGTTCTCGGAGTCTAGTCTGACCCCTGACTCTCTACCTCCAGCTCCTCTTAAGCCGGACAGATACTACAGGGTCCCTGACTCTCATAAATTCCTTTTCAAAAACCGTACTGCAGACCCAGAAACTGTTTCTCAGGGCCCCAAAGGAGTCAAGGCTTCTACGGCAAAAAACCCTACCCCCTCTGACAGGGATTCTAGGGCACTGGATAGATGGGGAAAAAATATTTACACGTCTGATACTTTGACTATAAGGGCCTTAAATTGCCAATTTCATATGCTCAAATATCAGCAATATATCATGACACTGCTTAGACAGAAAATGATGGCAAATTCTGATTGTGCAGAAAACAAAGAAATGCAGGATTTATTGCATGCAACTGAACAAGTTGGAAAGCATACTTTGCAATGTGGGTTTGATTCTTTGAAGGCCTCCTGCAGGGCCGCTGTTACGGGTTCTGTCATTAGGAGGCATGCTTTGTTAAAGGAACAAACTCTGCCTGACCATGTTAAAGCAAAATTATTAGATGCTCCTTTACAACATGATACCTTGTTTGGTGTTAAGGCAGAAGAGGAGTTAAAAAAAAATGGAGGACACAGCTAAATCTATGCAAACGGTCAAGGATTTTTTACAGGTACAGCCACCTAGATTTAGTAGACACTGACCTACAAAGAATTGGTCCTTTCCAGTCTCAAACAGACCTCATAGGGACAGATCCAGACGCCCTAGAGGCAGATCACAGCCGCAAGGATCCTACAGGCCTAAGCAGTGGAGTGCTTCTACCTCCAAAGGTGGAGAAGACAAAGCACAATCATACAGGAAACAGTCCCAATGACTTCTCCCTGCCTGCACCAAGCACTTATCTTCTGGTGGCACCCTTAGGGGGAAAACTTTTTTCTCAAAATTGGCACATTATAACCCAGGACAAATGGGTTCTAGACATAGTGTCACAAGGCTACAAGTTTCATTTCCATACCCTGCCAAGGGCAAACGGTTGGCCAGACCTGCCAAAAAATCAATAGACAGAAGCTCAAAAACAAGTCGCAGCTCTCATGGACATGAGGGCTATTCAGCAAGTGCCACAGCAAGAGCAGGGACAAGGATTTTACTCAAGACTGTTCTTGGTACCCAGAAAGGACAAAGCATGGAGACCAATACTGGACCTATCTATTCTAAATACTTTCCTGGATATACCAAAATTCAAGATGTTGACCTTACAACAGCTTCTGCCCATGCTGGGCAGAAAGATTTGGCTCGTGACTTTAGACCTAAAAGAGGCATACCTGCATGTCCCAATCAGACAATCATGCAGAAAGATACCTCAGATTCAAGGCTGGCTCAAAGCATTACCAATTCTCTGCACTGCCCTTTGGCTTATCTACTGCGCCCAGAGTCTTCACAAAGTGCCTGGCACCAGTAATTGCTTACTGCAGACAAAGAGGAATACAAATATATCCCTACTTGGACGACTGCCTCATACAAGCAGAGAATAAGGACATTCTACTACAGCATCTGATGTTTGTGATAAGACTTTTAACATGCCTAGGGTACACAGTCAACAAAAAGAAATCAAAACTAGTACCCTCTCAAGAGATAATATTCCTGGGTGCAAGCTTAAATACAGCTGCCCAGATGGATTATCTCACTCCAGGCAAACAAAGACAACTGACTCCTATTTCAAGGAAATGGCAACAAAGGCCCAGTTATCTGCAAGAAAAATTCTGCAGGCTTTGGGCTTCATGGCATCCTGCATCTTACTAATTCCATATGCAAGACTGCATATGAGGAACATTCAATGGTATCTAAAAAGTGTCTGGGCATAACATTGCCATAGTCTGGAAACAATGATTACTCTAATTCACTGCCTGCAAAAGGAATTTCGATGGTGGGCAAAGGCTTGTCACCAAAACAAGGGACAGCCATTCTCAATATCCCCAGGCAGGCAGAGCCTAACTACGGATGATTCAGATTATGCCTGGGGAGCACACATGGCAGGAAGAGGCATTCAGAGCACCTGGTCTACAAACCAAAAGCATCTACATATCAATCAAAAAGAGATGCTAGCTGTTCAAAATGCCCTGACAGCGTTCAAGGACCTACTTCATCCGGGACAACTTCTGATAAAGACAGACAACACCACGGTCATGTGGTACATAAACAAGCAGGGGGGCACTCATTCTTATCCCCTGTGCAGACAAGCCATGGTTTTATGGGACACAGCATTGACTTACCAAGTTCATCTGCAGGCACAATTACTGCCAGGAAAGGACAATACTCTGGCAGACGAACTAAGCAGAAACCTCATGGATCCCCATGAATGGCACCTGGATCCACAAGTCTTCAGCATGATAACAAAGAAATGGGGGCGCCCGGACATAGATCTGTTTGCCTCCCCTCAAAAGAATCAACTAAAAATATTCTGCACAAGGACTTATCACAGACAAGCTTGGAAAGTGGACACCATATCTTTCAACTGGACAAACCTATCAGTATATGCCTTTCCTCCACTGCCTCTCCTCCCCAAGGTACTCCTAAAGGTCAGGCAGGAGAAACCAAAAATGATTCTGATTGCCCCAGACTGGCCACACCAGTACTGGTATCCTATCTTAAGGAACTTGTCCCAATGCCCAGCCTGGACCTTACCTCAAATACCTCATCTACTGTCCCAGCAAAACAATCAGATTCTGCACAGCTGGCTCAGGACCCTAAACCTGGCAGCATGGCGGATAATGTAGCCATACAAACCACACCTCTCAGTAAAAGCTGTGATGGATGTCATTTTAGAAGCCAGAAGGCCTAGTACTTGAAAATCCTATGCTGTGAAATGGAAAAGATTTTGCGCTTGGAACCAAGCTCAAGGAATAGATATAGCTGTGCCAAATATTCCTCAGATTTTACAATACTTAACTGAGATGCTGGACAAAGGCCTATCTTTTTCATCAATTAAATTCCATGCCTCTGCCATTTCGGCTCATTACAATAGAGCCACCACTCTTTTCTCATCCTTTATTAAGACAGTACTTCAGAGGAGCCAAAAACTTAAGGACTCCAAGGAGAACTCCAATACCTGCATGGGACCTCAATTACGTCTTGGAAAAACTCACCTTACCTCCTTTTGAGCCAGCTGCTATTGCGGATATAAAGTTTTATCTTCGAAAACAGCTCTGCTCCTAGCAATAACTTCTGCAAGACGAGTTTCAGAGCTACAGGCTCTCATGGCTGTGGAACCCTTTATCATTTTTTATCCAGACAGGGTCTCTCTGAGAACAACCCCTACATTTATACCTAAGGTGGTATCCAATGTAGCCCTTAACCAAACAATTCATTTGCCAACTTTTTATCCAAATCCACAGAACAAGTGGGAGAAAATTCTGCATTCTTTGGATGTACACAGACAACTTAGATTCTACTTGGACAAAACTGAAGTTTTCAGAAAGACAGAACAGTTACTAGTGGCATATGCCACAGCATCACAAGGAAAGGCTATCTCCAAGCAGACTATTTCAATATGGATAGATCACTGCATTCGATTCTGCTACTCACAGCATGGCAAACCAGTGCCTAAGGGCATTAGGCCACATTCAACCAGGGCTGCAGCCATTTCTGCAGCCTTTCTCAGGGGAGTACCAACCAAAGACATTTTATAGGCTGCTACTTGGAGTTCAGTGCATACCTTTACAAAACATTACAATCTGCCTCTTTACTCTAAATCCAGGGCAGGCTTTGCCACTGCAGTTCTGCAGGGTCTCATAGCCGCTCCTAATGCTTTTTAGCTCCAGCCCCCCAACCATAGCTTTGGGACTCAACCCAAATGTAATGACTGCAACAGTGAAACACGAAGAACATAGTTCAGTTGTGTACACTTACCATAAATGTAGATGTTTGAGTGTATTCACTGTTGCAGTCCAGGTGCGTGTGTGACACAAACATCTCTCGTTACCTGGATGACTGCTTAATGTAAGTGGAGTCTTCGAAAATAAGTTGGCCAGTGCACTGAGGTACACTGTCAAGCACGTTGTCAAACTAGGGATATTTATGAACATTTAGAAATCCATCTTCACTACTCCACATTCAAGGTGTTTTTTAGGGACCATCCTGAACACAGGGCATATGTAGGTTGTTCCTCCTACAAGAAAAGATTGCAGTGCTCAGTTTCATCTTTTTCCAGGCAGCACTGTAATCTTCCATGACTGTAGGGTGCATGCTTTCTTTAGTTGTTATGGTCTCTTTGATTAATTTACCCTCGAGGAGACCCCAATATACCTCAGAAACCTATAGTGTTACCTGGTACTCCACTGGAAATGCTGCTTATTCTGCTCATTCACATGAAATTCCATTGATTTTTGGCACAGATGAAAAGCAAAATCAGAGATTCCCTTTCTGAAGCCCAAGAAGGGCTAGACTTTAATCTTGGACTTGTCTGACTTTGCTTTGGTTGCACAAACAGTTGCCTTGCACATGACGTGACCAGACACATTGGTATCAAAGAAGATCCAACCATCCACCCACAACCCCTTTTTACCATTTTTGCACATGAGGTTGGGGTGTCACCTCAATAATGACAATCATCTAGAACCAAGGTTTACACTGCCAGGTGGCTAGCCCTGCCATGGCAGTTTATCCGCACCACATAATCACACTCACACCTATGGCCAGTTTAGAGTACCCAGTCCACCTACTGCATGTCTTTGGAATGTGAGAGGAAACCCATGCGAACACAAGGAGGATATGCAGACTCCACATAGAAGGCACCACAGCCGAGAATCGAACTGGGGAACCTCTTCCTGTGAAGCAACAACACTGTCTGATGTGCCATTGTGCCATGCCGCATTGTAGCTTCAAAGCAAAGTATCCATCTGCAAGCATATTTCGTTGCCAACACAGAGTACATTGGTGGATCACTTGAGCAGAGTCTACACACAGTCCTTACAAAATGAAGTTGAATTCAGTGGCCTTTTTTGTGCTCACTTTGCAGCAATCCAAAGATAAACCTGTTTCCCTCCACACAGAACTGCCAAATCTCAAACTTTTGTTTCAGTATCTACACAGGAGACATCCCTAGGAGTGGAAACGTTTATTCCTTGTCCCCTGATACTTCGGTACTGAGGAAAGCTGTGTTGGACATGACAAGATAGTTCTTGGTGGCACTTCTGTGACCAAGACAACACTTATTTCTCCCTGCTCATAGAGGTAATTGGAAAAGATCCAAGTGTTTTCCCTACCTAATGTACCTTTCTCTCTCAGCAAGATAAAACTCTGAGGCACCTGAATCGAAACCATATGAGACTTGTAGCCTGAAAGATAGAGCAGTGTTACAGGTGTGGGAATTATTTCATCCTGAGATCTTAGAGGCTTGTATTCAGCCTATAGTGCTTAACTAATGGCAGTTAGCCCAGAGTGGCTTCAGTTCATCAAGCCCTCCATTTTTTGTCAGTGTAATTCGAAAAGGGTATTTCTTTTGCATCAGTTAAGGTGCACCAGTTTGCCATTTCAGTTTATTTTCCAATACTGTCCATACTTTTCAGTGAAATGTTTTTTAAAAGAAGTATTTTACTTCAGGTCACCAAAAAAATGAAGCTTCATCCTTGAGGTTTGAGGTTGCTTTAAGGTCTGTCCTCTGAGGCTCCTTTACTTGGAAACTCTTTTTTTCTAGCAGCTTATTACATCAGCTTGGAGGATCTCAGCATCGGGGACTGTTTATGTAGACCACAATGCATTGTGTTCTGTAAGGGCAACATGGTCTTTAACACCTCTCCCTATTTCAGAAATGGATCTTGGAAGGGGCAGACTTGCTGTGTTAGTAGGAACCACTTAGTCTTCGCATTCACGGTGCAATTGGTAACCAAAGCGGCACGGATGGTTGGTTTCTGAGCTGTACTTCCAAAAAGGAGAAGTGTTTCCCCTTTTACTGTTATGTTTTATTTCTCCTTGATAGTCTGTTTTTAAAAACAATATAGAGGAATGTCTGCCTTCAGCTGTGCCTCTAAGATTGGTGAAACCTGTAGTATAAACAGCATTTTGTAAATACGATGGAGGAGGGAAGTGAGTATACTGCACAGTGCAGTGTTTAAGCCAGTTAATTTTCTGGAGTGTTGCATATTGCCATCATTGGCTGCCTACATCAAAATATTGTATGACTTAGAGCAAGATATATATGGAAAGATGTATGGTGGAAGGGGAGGAAGGCAAACAATCAATTCTAGCAACCCGAGAAACATGTTAGCATGAAAGTGATTGTATTACTCAGGCATGCATTGTGAAAGAAGTTGATCTATTGATTGATTCACTCCTGTTTTTCAGCCTCAATGAGCCATGTAAGTTCTACTGGGCCAAGAGACTCAAGTCATCTTGGGGGTAAAGACCTGCACAAGTAATAGCATAAAGAGGCCACTGCAAAAAAATGTTTTTCATACCACACACAATTATCTGAGTATTCCATTAGTAAGCTAGAATGCATTAAAAGTACTGGGAAGTATATTAAAACCAGAGGTAGATTGTTTAACTGAGCAATGATGCTTCTAGAAGAAAAAGGAGGGTGATTGTCAGATGCAGCAGGCAGTAATAAAATCTCTCTCTAGAAAGCCCAACAGCTGTTTGGAATACTGTGCAGTATTGGCACTGTATATCAAGTGGAGAAACTCCCACACTTAAGGAGGCTAGAAGTGGTTGTGTCCGCTGATAGTTATAAAATGTCACTAGCACCATAATATTTCAGTAAGCAACCAAATTTAATGCATCATACAGTTGCAGTATGAGCAATATTTGAATAGCAGGTTCTGATGGTGACACCATCAATCCATGAGTTTCCTTGACAAAACAGCAATTCTATTTAATAGTTAGCTGCAGAGCTGTGTGATTGCCCTGATTCTGTCGGTAAGGGGTGTGTGGTAGGAGAACAAGCAGCTTAAATGCCTAAAGTAGAATCTTAAGGTGTGAAGTAGAAGATGTAGGGCACCCTATCAGTAGATTTATATGTGAACGTAGTAGCGGAGATCAAAGCATGGTAGTTGTGATTGCCAAAAAAGCTGTTTGTTAATGGGAGCCAGTCAGTCTGTGAATGTGAAAGTCTGATTGTTAACCATAACAGGCAAGGATGGCTGTTTTCTAAGTTGTACTTTCAGGAAAGGAAAGTGTTTCCTCCTTTTACTGTTGTCTTCTTTTCCTTTGCAACACAACCTAGGTTTGAATGTAACACAGCGAAAGGCGGACCTTCTATGCCTCTGAGTCTGCTAAAACGTAATAAAATCAGCATTTTGTAAGTAGGATGGAGAGGTGGATAAGGACATCATACAGTACAGTGTATTTTAAAATCGTTTTCAGTTTCTAGAGCAGAGCAAACTACTACTGATGACCATGTATATCAAAATGTTGTGCAGCTTATAGCAAAAGATCTTGGGGCGGGGGGGGGGGGGGTCACTTGTACAACAGTGCAGATGTTGAATTTTTTTTTTTTTGTTTGTTGATTATGAAGAAGTGTGCCCAGTCGGTGGTGGGAATGAACTGCATGCCCAGAGACTAGGCACAGATACTGTAGAGCATTATGTTACAACATTATCATCCACAGGGTATGAGTGTTCCCAAATAAAGATCTCCTAAGAAAAATATTGAGCTGGAACAGAGGAGAAAATGAATGTAATTGTGGACTGAACTAGGAGGATTTCTTTGTATATGAATGAATGTCTTACGAAGGTGCCTTGTTGTTTGCATAGGCACCTACCATCACTCATATCTTCCAGAGATTCTCAGTCTGGTTTCTTATTTCTCTGTTATAGATTGGAAGTAATAGTAGAGAGGGGGACACCTCCTACTCCTTTTGAATGCCCTTTCATTGATAATAGAGGAGTAAGATAAAAAAAAAATGTCTCAAAAGGACTGCTTGGAATATGAAATCACGCAACGCCTTCTGGAGAGTATGAGGGGGTTCTTTTATATAGGTAGCTGATGAAGAATAATCTGTTGAAATTCTGCAGTTGTAAGAGTTTACAATAACTAATCTTTGCAGTGAAACTTTCTGTTTCTACAGTTAACATTTTCTTGTATAGCTGTAAATTTTAATGCCAACTTGCCTTGTGTAAAGCTGTTTCTTTTACAGGTTTGGATTATTTTGCACTATGCTGCAACCTTGACTTTCCAAGACTTTTTGCTGTTGAGTATTAGTGCATAAAAAGAACTGTGCTGTTAGAAAACATGTTATTGAAGTGTAATGCTTTGTGTTGTATTTTGCATTGCAGTCTATAAACAGTTATGTGCATGTGTTGATGTCTCTGTATCTGTCTACTTCACGTAATCGAACATCTAAATGTTCGACTTTCATATGGCCGAGACCATATGATCGAACATTTGAATGTTCGAAAATGTGAAGGAAAAAAAGGTTAAACAGCAAAAAAAAAACTAAACAGTGCTAGCAGGGGGAGTATGCTCCCCCTGTACCCCCCACTTGAGGGGCTGCGGCCCTCACCCCCCCCCCATTATTTAAATATACCAACTCCGAGATCGCACTACATTGCTTTAAATGGAAATCCTCCCATTCTGTGCTCTATAGAGATCCCCATTCAGACCATTCGAACTTTTAAAAGTTCAATCATATGGTCTTTGCCATATGAAATTCGATCTTTTAAAAGTTCGACCATCTGAAGGGGGACCCCTCTGTATACATGCAGGGTAGAATAAAAATGGTTGATTGTCACAATGTAATGTGTTTTGGCAGCTATTAGGAGCTTAAAAATAGTTGCGTTTCCTTTGCAGACTGTTATTTTATATAGTTTTCAACTAAGAAGAATGATTTTTTGCTTTCATATCCTTGCCATAGCAAGGAATATATCATGTTTATTGTCAGATAATGTGTTCTACCACATTATGGACCCATTTTTTATCTCAAAAACTGTTGATCATAAACAAAATGTAAAACAGAATCCATCTTTCACTTCCACCATATTTAATATTGACTGGTTAGCAATGATAAATCACTAACTTATTATGTAAGAGTGTTCAATCTCGCCGTTTGTTCTTACACACGGGTTCGGAGCCGATCCACGGCTCCGAGTCGGCCGAATTGCAAAGCTCTGAATCTCAGAGAAGCTCGAGACCAGCCCATATCCCACAATCCTCCCTGCCATTACCTAGATCTAGTTTGCCGCTGCAACAGATCGGATCAAGGAGAGCTCGGACCAGATAGAAAATTTATATTTGGTTACTATTTACAGATAAGCTACTGATGATTTTCCTGATATAACCTTATATTTCTTAGATTGTTATAGAAGCGCTGTGTGTGTGTGTTATATTTTATATATATATATATATATATATATATATATATATATATATATATATATATATATATATATATATATATATATATATATATACACCCTTTTTTTTCTTCAGGCACCCTTTTGTGGCCTAACCCTTCTTCTTTGGGTGTGGTTTTGTGATTGTCTTCTTTTATATAGCCCTTTCTACATATCTATATACATATAGGATTAGCAGTTTTTCTATGCTCATTAGCTATTGTTATATTAGTATGTCAGAAAAAGCTAAATCTGGCTTTAAAAGATGTCAGTGTGGGCAGAAAATGTCCATTACTGACAATCATGCTTCCTGCGTCTACTGTCTTGTCCCTCTCCATCTTCAAGAGGATTGCTCTATTTGTCATTCCTTTAGCAGGAGGGTCATGACAGATAGGCGCAGGAAGCTCATAGACAGAGGGTTACTGAAGCCTGCCTTTCAAGAGGCTTTGGACAAGTCGGATCTGGCTTCTAAATCCTCGAAGGGGACGAAGATGTTGGAGCCCATGTCATCGGCTCCGAGTTCATCTTCTAGGGTTCGTTCGCCGGTTCCACAGATCTCGGGGCCGAGCGTCAAACATTTATCTTTTCCTGAGCCCCAGATCTTGGAACCGGTGTCGGAGCTGCCACCACCGTCCATTCTTCGGTCGGTGCCATCTTCGGCTCCTTCGACCCGTTCTTCCAGACCTTTATCTGAGACAGATGTGGATCGTGTCGTGCAGAAACTCATGGAAAACATGGCCCTTTCCAAGTTAATTGCAGTTTCCTCCCAGTTGGTGTTGAAACTAGAAGGCCTCCCCATATCTCCAACGGGTCCTCTTTCGAGACCCATCAAGATCTCGGAGCTGGGAGAGGATGACTTGATGATAGTGGAGCCCTCGGTGCCGAAACCGTCCATTGCACGATCGACACCATTAACTTCGACTCCTTTGGAACCGATAGGGGAGTCGCAGACCCGACGGTCTCTCCTCGGTTCCGGGACCGAGAGTCGTACCGACCTGTCGGTACCGACTCTTCCTTTCGGGGCCTCGGCACAGACTGGCTCGGCTCCGTCCTCGGGGTCGGAGCCCACAGCACCTGGGTCTGGGATGCTCCCGTGTTCTTTGGAACCGGGGGAGCCCTCGGCCAGGGGTTTGGGGGCCTTTGACTTTATGAGGAAAGTATTGTCTGCACAGACAACCACATCATCAGGGGAATCTTCTCCTTCCCCAAAAGGGCCACTTTCTGTTTCTGCTCCCACGATCCATCCCAAGCGTAGAGCCCAATTGCCTCAGCCACCCCCAGAGGGTTCCCCCTGTTCCTTGGAGGCCTCACCAGAAGCCCCCTCTGATGAGGTCCCGAGGAAACGGTTGTGCAAGAGGAGGCACATAGATTACCCACAGGAATCTCTAACGTCTGACACAGACTTGGATGAGGCAGAGGGGTCCCCCAAATCACCCTCGGAGGATGTGTCATTTGCAGACATCCTGGAGATGTTGAAACAGAGGGGTGATTGGCAATCCCTGGCCCCCACTGAGGACGAGTCGGTGCTGCTGAAGGCTTTTGGGGCTCAACCTTCTACCTCCTGGGTGACTCCGCCCTTCGATGAATTAATGGATTTGATTGCTTAAAGGGCGTGGGAGGCACCTGACACAGTGAAACCAGTCCCTAGGAAACCAAACAAGTTCATCACTGCCCCCCCAAGATAAATCTTATCTCACCAAGGGAGTTCCTGTCGACGCTATGGTGGTGGGGCAGCCACGAAAAAGGAGATGTCCAAGTCTTCCTCATCTGTTCATCCTCCTAATAAGGATTCTAGGACTATGGACAGATATGGGAAGCGTGTTTTTAGTTCAGCGACTTTTTCCATGCGTTCGCTAAACTATTTGACTCACTTCACACGTTTGCAGGGGGATCTCATCAAGGAGCTGACAGATACCCTCCAGGGTAACACAGATGCTGCTGTTTCAGAAAAAGTAACAGCACAACTTAACACCCTCACCTCCATAGTAAACTCATCCATGAGGCTCATCTCGTATGCAGCCGGGGGATCGAGTAGAGCTGCAGCTTCAGCGATTGCTCTTCGAAGACAATCATGGATGCGGCTGTGCTCCTTTGCGGAAGCCTTCAAGTCTTCCTTTGCCAATGCCCCTTTTGATGGTGCCAAACTTTTCGGGCCCAAGGTTAAGGAGACTCTCACTCGGTGTGAGCAAGAGGGAAAGACCCTGTCTGCTGTCGGGGTCCGTTTTTCCGCTCCTACTAGACCATACCCCAAAAGGCAACGAGGCGGAAAAATGTGGTTCCGTAAGAATCAGGGATCTTTCCAGACCACACAGAGTGATACTCCCTCCAGAGGCAGAGGAGGGGGTAGAAATGGAAGACGCCGCCCCAGCGGCAGAGGGGGGTCCGCATAACCAAGGCGACAGGGATTCCGTCCCTGGGAAGCCTTTCCAGCACTCCTGAAGGGAGGGCCCAGCTGTCCTGCTCTGGAGGCAGTCTGGGGTCACTTGGCTTTATACCCACTGGCCTGGCTAAACATTACTTCGGATTCTTGGGTAAAAAGCATTATAACCAGAGGATACAAAATCCCCTTCACATCAACGCCACCTCTACAAAGAAAGTTTCCAGACGTGCCACCCTGTCTGCGAAATCCAGCAGCTGTAGAAATTTCAAAGCTGCTCGAAAA
Organism: Protopterus annectens; assembly: GCF_019279795.1. Lineage (NCBI taxonomy): Eukaryota > Metazoa > Chordata > Ceratodontiformes > Protopteridae > Protopterus > Protopterus annectens. Next base: position 868,286,482 of record NC_056741.1, on the reverse strand, counting down.
CAGAGTCATCCAACCAGTCCCGGCGGACCAAAGAGAATCCGGAACTTACTCAAGGTTCTTTTTAGTTCCAAAAAAGACAGGGGACTGGAGACCGATCTTAGATCTCAGCCATCTCAACAACTTCGTGAAGAAGGAAAGGTTCCGGTTGGTCACGCTTCAATCGATCCTTCCATTCTTACAGAAGGACGATTGGATGTGATTGTAGATCTTAAAGATGCGTACTACCACATCAAAATGGCCAGACCAACCAGAGATCACCTGCACTTCCGGCTGGGAGCCAGTCACTTTCAGTTTCGAGCTCTGCCCTTTGGACTCATCTCAGCCCCCAGGGTATTCACCAAATGCATGGCAGTAGTTGCGTCTCACTTGAGATGACACGGATTCCAGGTGTTTCCCTATCTGGACGACTGGCTCCTCACCGCCACCACCGAGCGTCGTCTATTGCAAGCCAGAGACTACACAGTCAGCCTTTGTTCCCACTTAGGGATTTCCATAAACTTCAAAAAGTCTTGCTTATCGCCCTCACAGTGTATTTCCTTCATCGGAGCAGACCTAAATACACGATCGACACTACTGAAGCTCCCTCCAATAAGGGCCTCAACCCTCAAACAGCAGGTTCTTCTTCTTCTGGTCAGCAAGAAAGCTCCAGCCAAACTGGTATTAAAAGTGTTTGGACTGATGGCAGCTGCACTAATTGCAGTCCCTATGGGAAGGTTACACGTGAGGATCCTACAATGGCTGCTCTTCGCGCAGTGGTCGTTCCAACACCTACCCCGTAGCGCACGAGATCAGAATAACAGACTCTTGCGGACGGAACCTCTCATGGTGGGTGCACGATCAGAACCTCACTATAGGTCGTCCGTTCGTTCTACCCAGTCCAACAGTCACAATAACCACGGACGCTTCCCTGATAGGGTGGGGGGGTCTTTTTCAGGGAAGAACAGTCCAAGGAGAATGGTCCAGCACGGAGTACACTCTACATATAAATGTTCTGGAGTTGAGGGCGGTGTTCCTGGCGTTGCAACACTTCCAAGCCCTCTTACCTCTAGGAATAGTAGCAGTTCAGACAGATAACATGTCTGTAGTCTGGTACATAAACAAGCAAGGGGGAACCAGGTCTTACCCGTTATGCAGAGGCGCCATGAGAATTTGGCAATGGGCAGAGTCCACGGGTCGCTTTCTGATAGCAATGCACATCCCGGGGTCATCCAACGTCATTGCGGACAGGTTGAGCAGAGCCATCCTGTTACCTCACGAGTGGTCCCTCAATTCACAGACGGCGGAAAAGATCTTCCGCAAATGGGGCCAGCCTTGCTGCAATCTGTTTGCTTCCCCGTTGAATGCAAAATGCAGAAGCTACTTTGCCCTTCTACCCCCTCTGGGGGTTGTCCCCAGGGACGCACTGATACACGATTGGCCCCCGGGTCTCCTGTATGCATTTCCGCCTACTCCCTTGATTCCCAGATTTCTACAGAAAGCCAGGAACCTGGAAAGGACTATAATACTCATAGCCCCATTCTGGCCTCGTCAAATATGGTTCCCCTTTCTTCGAGCCTATCAAATAGAGGAACCATGGATTCTGGACCCAGTACCAGATCTACTGACCCATTCATCGGGAGTTCCTCACCTGTCTCTACAGTCCCTCAAACTAGCAGCTTGGCTGCTCCGCTTCCCTGCCTAGCCAGGTCTCATCTACTCCCCCCGGCAGTTCAACACATTCTGGTTGCTTCTCATAAAGCTTCCACTACTAAACTCTATACGAGTAAGTGGAAACGCTTTGTATATTGGGCATCTAGCCAAAACTTAGACCCCTTGGTAGCTCCTCTGCATAAAATTTTAGAATTCTTATCTATCCTTTTTCACGAAGGAGCTTCTACATCCATGCTAAGAGTACAGTTGGCGGTCATATCAAACTTCCATATTGGTGAGGAAGGTTTTCTCCCATTATGTCTCACAGACTTTGTAAGGCCTTTACGAAAGGAACCTTCCATCTTAGACCACCTGTCAGAAAACCTTTCTTTCCATGGAGCCTGAATTTGTTGCTGTCGCAACTCATGTTGCCACCTTTTGAACCTGCTTCGTCATGTCTATTAAAGTTCTTATCATGGAAGACGCTGTTTCTCGTCACCGTGACCTCAGCTAGTAGAGTATCAGAGTTGCAAGCATTATCGGTCAGACCACCTTACTTGATATTCCATCCAGACAGGGTCTCTTTGCGTACAAATTCATCTTTCCTTCCAAAAGTATGCTCAGTTATGAATATTAACCAGTCTATAGAACTCCCTACCTTTTTCAAGAACCATACTAACAAACTGGAGTATATGTTGCACAAGTTGGATGTTCACAGGCAATTACGATTTTATTTGGATAGGACCAAAGCTTACAGGAAAACGGATCAGCTCTTCGTCGCATTTGCAGACAATAAAAAGGGCATGGCAATTACTAAACGTACACTATCTAAATGGCTTGCTGACTGTATAACCTTTGTATACTCTAAATCAAATCAATCCTTACCCACCAAACCTAAGGCCCATTCTACCAGATCCGTCTCCACTTCCTTAGCTCATGCAGCTCGTTTGCCTTTGGACACTATTTGTGCAGCAGCCACGTGGTCTAAGCCACATACTTTCACTCATTATAGAGTGGACAAAGTCTCCAAGGACAGGACATCATTTGATTCCACTGTGCTTAGGAACGTTCTTCCATGAGTCACTCGGGGTGACGGAGCTAGGGACGCTACCCATGTGTAAGAACAAACGGCGAGATTGAACACTCTTACATAAAGAAGTTACGTCCTTACCATAACGTTCCATGTAGAGTGTTCATCTCGCCTTTGTTCTTACATTCCCTCCCTTTCCCTCCCCACGTGTTTGGAAGAACAGGTAGGATTAGAGTCTGATCTACGTGTCTTGACCCCTTCCGGGGTATATGGTCCCGTGTATCATGGGATATATGTTTAGACCATTAGTTATTGCTATGGTGAGAGAGTCTCTCTGAATGGCTGAAGAGAGTGTATACTTCTAGCACCGGAGGTGTTGGATCTTTTGGTCTGGTTTGTTTGCAAACTAGATCTGAGTAATGGCAGGGAGGATTGTGGGATATGGGCTGGTCCCGAGCTTCTCTGAGATTCAGAACTTTGCAATTCGGCCGACTCGGAGCCGAGGATCGGCTCCGAACCCGTGTGTAAGAACAAAGGCGAGATGAACACTCTACATGGAACGTTATGGTAAGGACATAACTTCTTTTTATTGAAAATAACTAATTAAAAAAAAAAAAACTTCTAAAATGTAATGATGTCATCAGTAGCATTCTTGCCTTTCCTATACATTTGTGATGCACATTTGGTGTGCGCGATTTGTGAGACCTGTGTTTGGTGGAGGTGACACTGATGTAAAATTATTTAGATAGAATTTTGTGCTGTGAATAATGCTGACTGGCTTAAATTTAATTTTAGAAGTGATGGTGTTGAGTAGTAGTAATCATGGTCAAATTGCTTTTGATGCACTAAGGGTGCATCCCTTTTCTTAAGCATTTAGCCAGTATTGTCTAGACGGTCTGTGTCCTATGTTGGCTTGTTTACATATTACTTAGCACAAATCATTTTCCTTTTCTAGGCTCTAGGAAGGGAGCCCTGTAACAGTGGCTCTTTAAAAATGCATTTTTTTAATCCTTAAAAGATGAATCTCACACTATTGCATTTCCAAGCTCAAGTCTCAGTATTCCTTACAAATGCATCATCAAAACTCTTGATGATGTCCTTCATGGATGCATCTGCAGTCATAACAACCGGGTTGTCCTGTCGTCAGGCAGCCCTTCAGTCGGCCGGATTCCAAAGTCCGGGTCCGGCTTCGGCTGATGTCGCACTTCACCCGACGTCATCTCTGTTGGTCATCGGGTATAAAGGCATCAGCCGACGCCATTTTCCTCAGTCTTTCTTGCCGCGTGGCGCCCGAAGCAGAAGCTGTTCGCAAGTGCCAGTCGGTCGGATCCAGAGATTACTACTACCGAATACTACTTCGAAGACTTCTAAAGCTAAGTACCCCGTTGGGGACTCTTTCTTGCCTCAGCCGATGTCAGAAAAAGTAAATAATTGTTTAACTTGTGGGAAACAAATACCTCATAAAGATTTCCACTCTTACTGTTTGCCTTGTTTAGGCCCAGCCCACGACGTAGCAGCCTGTTCGGCCTGTGCTTCTTTCAACCGACGTACTCTTAGGCGTCGGTCGGAGTTTGCTGAACAGTTTTTCGGCCCAGATTTTGCGTATATTATGCCGTCGGATCCTCCGACTTCCCAAATCACTAAAAGCAAAGAAAAGACCGACACTTTCGCGGTCCACGGTTTCGGCCGAAACCATGGTTAAACAAACGCGAGTGTCTCTGTTTCGGCGAAACCGAGAAAACTGATCAAAGTACAGCTGAATCTATGACTACCACTGAGGCTCCTGCTACTTCACTTGAATCGGCCTCAGAAATTTTATCCACTACGGTGGTTGCTACTGACTTATCAGACACCATTCCATTGGATGTCTCTACCCCAGCACGTGGTGCTGCTAGGCCCCCAGCAGCCATGTCCATTAAGGCCTTTGCCAGGGCTAAAGCAGCCAAATCTACTAAAGCAGTGCCTGTCAAACCCCCTACAACCAGGCCCACATCTAGCTCACAAATGCTTACTCTGGCAGAAGATTTAATATCATTGATTAGGGGATCTCAATCCCACCCAGACAGGGCCTCTCAGCCCCCAGAGAAGAGACCTAGGGCAGAGCCCCCCGAGCCTGTGTCCTCTGATGATTCAGCCGATGAATCAGACATAACAGACCAGCCAGAGGCTCCTTTCTCCAATTATGAAGACTCAGATGCTGAAGAATCCATTCCAGCTGCTTCCCCACCAGAAGAATTCTCCTTTGGGGAAACCTTAGATGCCATGCGAGAGCAATTCCAATGGCAGCAGCAGGATTTCTCAGATTCCAGAAAAAGGCTTAGGACTTTTCTGCATCTTCCACAGCACAGGCCCTTAGCTATACCTCCTGTCCTTTCTGTGGTGGACGATGCCTTTAATGATGTCTGCTCTGCTCCAGACTCTTTACCTCCAGCCCCTGCCAAACCAGATAGATTCTACAGGGTACCAGACACTCATCATCACCTGTACAAGGCCCCTCTTGCAGACCCCGAAACTATATCCCAGGGTCCTAAGGCAGTAGCCTCGGCCACAGCAAAAAACCCTATTCCTTCTGAAAGGGAAGCCAGGTCTTTAGACAGATGGGGCAAAAAAGTCTACACCTCAGCTACTCTCTCAGCTAGAGCTTTAAACTGTCAGTTTCACATGATACAATACCAAGAGTTTATGCTTGATCAGTTAACTAAAAGCTATCCTCTGATGACTCTGTCGATAAGAAATATGTATTAGAAATGGTAAATAACATACAACAGGTTAGTAACCATTCCTTAAAATGTGGCTATGATGCACTGGAGGCTTCATTTAGGTCAGCCATGACTGGCACAGTGATAAGAAGACATGCATGGCTAAAAGAACAAGTCTTACATCATGTTAAAGCTAAGTTATTAGATGCTCCTATGGATAAGACCAGTTTGTTTGGTACACCTGCCCAGCAGGTAATAAAGAAAATGGAAGAAAAGGCAAAATCTGTTCAAACAGTTAAAGATTTCTTGCAGGTTCAGCCACCAAGGTTTAGCAGGAACTGGCCTGCCAAAAATTGGTCCTTTCCTGACTCCACAAGATCCCAAAGGGGCAGGAATAGACGTCCCAGAGGCAGAAACCAATCCAGAGGAGGTGCCTATAGAGGACGACAGTGGCAAGGTAATAACAGAGGCACAGACACATCCACTGCCACTACAACAACACAATCACAGTGACTTAACTCTAAATCCGCCTACCAGGGAACAAATAGCAGCTCCATTAGGCGGCAAATTAACCTTATTTTCGAAAAACTGGCACTACATCACAAAAGACAAGTGGATTTTGCAAACCATAGATCAAGGCTATCGGTTCCACTTCCACACTTTACCAGTCAAAAGAGGAATACCAAACCTACCTCCAAATCAAAAAACAGAAGCTCTACAACAGATAATGCAATTAGCAAAGATGAGAGCTGTGGAAAGAGTGCCAATTACAGAACAAGGAAAAGGATTATACTCCAGACTATTCCTAGTTCCAAGAAAGGAAAAAAGTTGGAGACCTATTCTCGACCTGTCCACCTTAAATACATACATCATTGTCCCAAAATTCAAAATGCTGACCCTACAGCAACTTCTTCCCATGCTGGGCAAGGAGTGTTGGCTGGTGACTCTAGATCTCAAGGAGGCATACCTGCACATCCCCATTCGACCAATATGCAGAAGATACCTCAGATTTCTTGCAGGATCAGAGCATTATCAATTCTCAGCATTGCCCTTTGGCTTATCTACTGTGCCCAGAGTATTCACAAAATGCCTGGCATCAGTAATCGCCCACTGCAGACTACAGGAATCCAAATTTACCCATACCTGGACGACTGCCTGCTACAAGGGGACAACAAGAGCAAGCTGACAACAGATTTACAAAGGGTCATTTACTTGCTACAAGCACTGGGATACACAGTCAATTTACAAAAGTCAAGGCTGATACCATCCCAAACAAGGACATTCTTGGGCGCAGAATTGGACACAGTAAGACAAATGGCATTCCTAACTGCAGAAAAACAAAAAGAACTCCCTCTTTACTTCTTGGCTCTAACAAAACAGAACAAGTTAACAGCAAGAAAAGTACTGCAGGCCTTGGGCTTCATGGCATCATGCATAATCTTGGTCCCACATGCCAGACTACATATGAGAAAACTGCAGTGGTATCTAAAGAATTTATGGTCTCAACACAGTCACAGCCTAGAAGCAGAAATTCCACTAATTCCATGTTAAAACAGGAGTTCCTATGGTGGGCTCAAGCATGCCAGTCAAACCCGGGACTACCCTTTCGCAGCTGTCAAGCAAATCAGACCATCACAACAGACGCCTCAGACCTAGGATGGGGGGCTCACATGTTGGACAAATGCGTGCAAGGTTTGTGGACCCAGGATCAACTTCACCTGCACATCAACCTAAAAGAGATGCTGGCAGTAAAACTGGCAATCCAAAACTTCAGACCATTTCTCAAAGAAGGCCATTTGATGATAAGGACGGACAACACCACAGTCATGTGGTACATCAACAAACAGGGAGGCACTCATTCATACCCCCTATGCAGAATGACTTTGGAGCTTTGGAACCTGGCACTCAGCTACAACATCCAGTTACAGGCAATGTTTGTACCGGGAAAGGAGAATACTCTAGCAGACATGTTAAGCAGAACCACATCGGATGCCCACGAATGGATGCTACATCCGGACATCTTCAAGACCATCTCAAGGAAATGGGGAATGCCTCAGATAGATCTATTCGCTTCCCCTCTCAATCACCAGCTCAAAAAATTCTGCACAAGGACATTCCACCCACTGGCATGGAAAGTGGATTCGCTCTCCTTCAGCTGGGAAGGCCTAACAGCATATGCATTCCCTCCTCTTCCCTTGATACACAAGGTATTACTAAAAATCAAGGAGGAACGTCCAAGGATAACCCTGATAGCTCCAAACTGGCCAAGACAACACTGGTACCCATTGCTGAGAAGCATGTCTCGGAACAACTTGTGGTGAATACCCCTGATGCCTTTGATGTTAACTCAGAACAACTACAGCATCATGCATCCGAACCTAAAAACGTTGCAACTGACTGCATGGAACATCACATAGCAGCAACTAATCCAGAACTTTCCCAAAGGGTTAAAGACATTATCCTAGAAGCCCACAGACCTTCAACAAGAAGGAATTATGCAGGAAAATGGAAAAGGTTTGTCATTTGGAGTACTGAAAGAGGAAAAGATGTGTCAAATATAGATATGGCTAACATTCTGGAGTACTTGGCAGAGCTTCTACATACAGGCCTGTCCTATTCCTCCATCAAGATACATGCATCAGCTATATCAGCAGAATACAGTTTTGATCCACCTGTCTGTTCACATCCTTTACTCAGGCAGTTCCTCAGAGGAATCAAGAATGTAAAACCTCCAAGGAAACCACCATTGCCAGCTTGGGATTTGAACTTTGTGCTAGAAAAGTTGACACTCGCACCTTTTGAACCAGCAGCAACAGCAGACCTACAACATCTATCATGGAAAACTGCTTTCCTTCTGGCAATAACCTCAGCAAGGAGGGTTTCTGAACTTCAGGCCCTAATGGCAGTACAGCCCTTCCTAATCTTCCACCAAGATAGAGTGTCCATGAGGACTAATCCTACATTTATGCCTAAGGTGGTATCCAGAGTGTCCTTAAACCAGGCAATCCACCTACCTGCCTTCTTTCCCAACCCACAAAACAGAGGGGAAAGAATACTACACACCTTGGATGTACATAGACAGCTACGCTACTACCTGGACAGAACAAAAAGTAGCAGAAAAACTGACCAGCTTTTTGTAGCCTATGCAACAGGAAGAGAAGGAAAAGCTATTTCCAAACAGACAATCTCCAAATGGATAGGAAATTGCATACGATTCTGTTACTCCTTCCATGGAAAACCAATTCCACAGAACATAAGGCCTCATTCTACAAGGGCAACAGCCACTACCACAGCCTTCTTACGAGGAGTGGCAACCAAAGACATTATTGAGGCGGCTACTTGGACCTCCGTGCATACATTTGCCAAGCATTATAATTTACCTCTCTATTCTAGATCCCGAGCAGGGTTTGCCACTGCTGTACTGCAAGGGATCCTAACCACCCCATAATCTAGTTTTTCCTCCTCCCCTAGTTGGCTATGGTATTCTACCCAGTTGTTATGACTGCAGATGCATCCATGAAGGACATAGTACAGTTTTGTACCTACCATAAATGTAGATGTCCGAACTGGATAGCATCTGCAGTCAGGATTACCCTCCCTCCTTCCCCTCTGTGGTACTCCTAGGGTGTTTACCCTCCTAATAGCTAGCTGGTGGGGGGGGGGTCTCTTATGGTGTATTTGTTTGTATATATGTACATACATACTTATTTTTTGTGTTTGTCTTCTACCTTTTTGGAAACATTGGCATTCATCCAAATTTTAGCCTTCCAAGAGGGCAATTGGCATCTGGGGCAAGAAACACTGAGGAAAATGGCGTCGGCTGATGCCTTTATACCCGAAGACCAACAGAGATGACGTCGGGTGAAGTGCGACATCAGCCGAAGCCGGACCCGGACTTTGGAATCCGGCCGACTGAAGGGCTGCCTGACGACAGGACAACCCGGTTGTTATGACTGCAGATGCTATCCAGTTCGGACATCTACATTTATGGTAGGTACAAAACTGTACTTTTTGTCACCACTGTTAAAAGTATTGAGTCGTGTGCAGCAGGCACACTGAAAACTACCATTGTGTGTGCAATTCAAAATTATGTAAGTTGGCTATGCACCATCATTAACCTTTGCAAAGATTCTGCATCACGTGTATCAAATTTCCACACCATTTTAAAAGGTAGCAATTTGCATGGATATATTAATGCAGTTGATACATAACAGTTTAGCAAAGCTAATTGCAAAATTATACAACCTGCTAATTTCATCCATTGTCCCTACATGTGTGGCCAGTGGGTCATTATCAGATTTAGAAAGGCACATTGCAGATGCTTGACAACATCAGTCATGCTTGTTTTTATAACTAAGGCACAGAACTGGATACTAAAAATACTAATTTATTTTTTATTTCCTTGGTAGTGCTTGCAGCATAGCATAAGAGCAGTTTTCTCTCACATTGTTGTGTAATGTTTAAATATGTCAAGTAATTGATTTTTTTTTTTTTTGTTCCATTTTCTGTTTCTCTGCCTTCTAGATCACTGAGATATTTAGCTTGGGCTCCTACCATTCCATGTCTAATCTTGATGGTGTCCTGCAGGAATTTCTAATGGAGTTGAATGAGCTACCACTGCCGGCTCACTGGGAGGTTCTTCACCCAGCTGGGCCAGACCTTAGGCTTGTCCAGCGGTCAAAGCTGTCTAACATGTCTGATACTGTCATCCATATCCAACCAGGACTGGTTTATTACATCATGGTAAAGGATGTGCCTGTGCCCCTTCAGCATGAAGTGTTCAGCACCCACCCCACTCGTTTCCGCACTGTTGATGATGTAGTCGAACTTATTTGTGATCTGGAAGCCTATAGACCATGTGCTGGTTACCAGCAAGGCAGTAATGAAATCTGTATGTCCTACCTGGGTGCCCGGTCTCCTCTGTGTGATGTTCTGGTGTATGGAGAGCGATGTGAGAGGTGCCGTATAAATCCTGCAGCACTCAGACATTAACCTTTTAAATTCTGAACTCAGGGAAGTAAGGCTAATTCTGGAACTGTATTGACCATAACAGTGTAATGCCTGATGCACTGAAGAAGTTGGAGGAGTGTTGAGAGAGCAAATCCCTCCACGTGCTGGTCATGTAGCTGGTCTTTGGGAGATTTGTTAACATATTGACTGGATAACTGAAACAGGGCTACTGACTGGTAGTAAACAATTGGCAGCACTTTCAAGTGAGAGTTGAAATTGCTTTTCAGCATATAGCTTTTGTAGCTTTACACTGGCTTAATCTAACAAATGCTGCAGGGCTGACATTTGTCTTACATTGAGCAAGTGTTAACTATTAAAACTGCAGGGAATATGTAGTGTGCGTCTGTGAAATGCAAGAATTCCTAGGTGTCTTTGCTAGTTTTCTTGCTTTGAGGATCTTGTTTCAGGGTCCTTTTTTACTTGGACATGAGTTTGAGTGTCTTTTTAACTTCTGTTTTGGGTCAGTCATTTTACCCATTGCAGGTTTCCTTAATTTTAGGTTATAATCAAGAGTATATATTTGTAATATGCAAATATTCCTTTTATATCCCAGAGTTATGTGCAGGTAAGGTGTGCATTAAACAGGGGTATGCAGCTGAGCAGAATTAAATGTTTTTTTGGTTCTGTTTTGTACCTTTGTGTATTTCATCTGATTAACAATGTTATGTTACCCTATGTAAAGATGCATAACGGAAGTGGAATCATCTTAGTTTTTTCTTCCCCCAAAGTCTTCCCTTAGCAGTATGCTACCTACTATTTTGGGGAAGTTAGGGGAAAGTTTAACTGGAGTGCTGTGAAAATCAGATGGACTGGCCAGTGTACTCATCTTTTAAAAGTCTCCACAGATCCATTGTCTAAAACTTCTTCAGTTGTGTCTACTTCATTTTTCTAATTGTGATGATGTATGGTAATTTTGATGTCTTGTAGTTTACGCTGCTGTTTTTCATGTAGCAGAGTAGTTTCATAATGTGTCCAAAATGAACTGGTGGAAGGACACATCATCTCATTTTTAGGAACAGTACACAGTAATCCTTGCCATTTGCCCAGGCATTTCAAATGTCAATTTAATCCTTCAAGCACATAGTCAAAAAGTTCATGTGTAAGGTAAAAGCACTGTCTTGTGATGGCCCTTTTTTTCTATTTTTGTGTGTGATTGCACTAGTCTTAACATTTGTACAACATGCGCACACAGCCTTTTCATCATGTCATCCATCACCTCTATTTGGTCAGGAATAAAGCCATTAGGTCATTGATGACCATAGCGGAAAAGGACATGTCTTGTGTTTCAAGGCTGCAATAGACAGTGCACAGAAATTGTTTGAAGATTTATACCATTTTAAATTAAATGCATTTTGGTGGTTTCTGAGAGAGTTGGGGAGGTTACAGAAACATGGAGAAAAGGCCAAGATTACAAAGAAAATCTCTTGCATTCTTAATTTGGAATTAGAAACTATTATTGTTATCCTTGATATTCATTTGTCTTTGTTTATTTTAAGCTAAATTGCAGTTTCAGTGTACTAACACCAACATCTTTAAGCCAATTGTTTTGCATTTATAGCTGACAAGAAGATGTCGGCATTTTGTGTTCTCATATTGGGTACTAATGTCAGTTATTTGTCATGCTGCTATTAGGGCAGGTAGCCTAGAACTTAGAAACAGGAAGAAAATAGCACATTCTTGTACAGGAGTTCCTACAGCAAGGCTTTGTATGTTGTTTTTGATAAAATGATGCAAGAAATCTAAAGTGCTGTTTCTTTTCTATGCATTGTGTCATCTTTTAGATTGTTACAGATAGAAGCTTGAAAGACAGTATACTGTCATGCCAACTTTGAAAAGGATGACCAAACACTGTATAACATACATAATGTATTTAGACATTGCAGCATTCCACCGTGCACCTTGGCGTTAAGTTATTGAACTGCTAATTGTATGATGATTTCATATGAAGTTACCATTTCTGTTTCAGTACTGGGCATTTTCTACATTGTTGAAGATGCAGAAAGAGTGTTGTGATCTTCATAAACAATAATCAGCCAAACTCAGAACTGTTGCATTGTTCATGTTGGTGAAAGGTTTGTGCAGGATCAGAAATTGATCATTGGAAGGAACATTTACTTCAGCTGCTGCAGATTTCTTGGGAAATTGAGGTGTCCTGCTTTGATATCCCTGCATCATGTTTTAAATTATTTAGGCTTTTTTCTCAGGAGCAGGATTTTAGCTGACATCCCATTTAGTCCTAAAGTAATTTTGTGCTTGTCCTGAGAAATTAAACTTGTGTTCAGATATATGCTTTAAAGTTAGTGTTCCACTAATTGGCTTTGGCAGTTACTTTCAACTTTATTTTATTTTGCAGGTGTTTTTGGTAGAGTTGTCTACGGTTGCATGTATATAACATATAATCTGTTCGTCAGTTTCTGCACTGCCTTCCAAACGTCATTCTCCACCCAGGTGTGCAGCAAAGATTTCTTTCCCCACACCTAACAGACTTGGACTTGCATTTGAGGTATTGGAGGAAAGAACCAGCCACTGATGGGGACAGCTTTTCCAGGAAGGGGAGGAGATTTTATACTGTATACCCTTCTCTATGACACACCCACCCACCCCCACACTCTTCTATATACATACTCTAAATCCGTGGCTATAGCACTATTAAACTGCTTGGCAGGCCAAGATATTCTCATCCCTACCTGTTGTTCATACACTGTCCTCCACCAGGTAGCAGTAATGCAGTAGACTGAGCCTCCACCACCTTCCCCTTAAGAATCAATGAACTGACCTTCAGACACGCCCATCTGTATGCTGGTATCACTGTCAGCTGGGCTTGCTAGTTCAGGCCAAGTTCCTGGGTGGCTGTATTAGGTTGGGGTCCAGCCTTCTGAACCAGTGATCTGCCTGTCTTTGCATTTTGTATGACTTGACAGATGTTTGCTCATTGAGCCCTGTTTCACTGGACATAGTGAAAAGGCAAAGCAGAGGATGTTTAAATTTTTAGTTAGAACAGCACAGACTGTATTTATTTAACATTTGTTGACCAGAAAAGTCCAAGTAGGACACAGCCTATTTTCAGCTGAGGCTGGTAGGAAATGCTCCAGATGCATGTCTTTGGAATGTGGGAGGAAACTGGAGTACCCGGAGGAAACCCACACAAATCAGGGAGGACATGCAGACTCCACACTGAAGGCACCCCAGCTGAGAAGCGAACTGGAGAACCTCTTGCTGTTGGGCAATAACATTAACAGCTGCACAAGTTTGCTGCCTTTTTTTTTTTCTTTCAACCAATCCTGTTTGGGGGGGGGGGGGCCTCCATTGCTGGCGATGTTCATTGAACTGTGGCTTGCAAGACAGTAAGCTATTCAGTATTATTGACTCTAATCAGTTTGCCTGGTTTATTTTCACTTTTGTGTTGAGTGCAGTGCAAGTGTGTTCCTCGGTATACAACTTTAAATTGTTTCCTATTTGCACTGTCCAATTTCTGTCTCATTGAAAAATCCTGTTTCTGTAAAGTTATAATAATGCTGTAAGCAGTATCCGAGCTGTATCCTTGTGTTTGAATTAGCTTTTATCTAGCACTTTTATTACGCTCCTCTTCCAATTTTTTTAAGTAAATGTGTTTTTATTCTTCTTGCTTTTATTGCAAGGTACATACTTTTATCTGTGAAAAGTTTCTTTAGGACTGGCTTGTCCTATGCTTTATATTTGGTGGAGTATAAAGTGGATAAATTTAAACACGTGTTTTTGTTCTGGAACTCCTTGAAGTCCCCCCCCCCCCCCCTGCTATTGTGTAAGCATGGAGATAGTTTATTTATGTAAGTGGGATGGAACAGGAAGACAACCTCCCTGGAAAAATGCTATCTATATGTATTTCATTGAGTTGAAAGTCAGTTCATTACCTCTAGTCGAAGCTTTTGTGACTTTTGTCATAAATTTAATGAATCACCTCTATTCATCCACTGTGTACTTTACACTATCTTTTTAGTCTTTTTTTTTTGCTGATGTTCACATCAGTATGTTTCTTCAGTATTCCTTGAATTTAGCACAGGTATGTGCCTTTCCTATCCTGTTTCAGCACTATGTCCATAAGAAACATATTCTCAAGTATGAAGCACTGTGAGTATAACTTCCAGTGGGATCATCATGAAATTGTAGATGGTTCACAGAGGGGTAACTAGGGCAAGGCAAAGAGGGCTGCTGTCCTGGGTTCTTGCTTTCAGGAGTCACAATTAGAAGGTATTGATGGTGGATGAATGCAGTTGCTGGCATTGCTTTATGAATTTGCAAGAATGTTGCAGTTTCATAAAATAATGCCAGTATTGCTTTTGCGGTCATGGCTGAAGCTTAGTGCATGATGGTTTAATGTGTGCTTTTTATAGACACACATCATTTGTGCTGCCCTTTTCTGCTGTATTTGTTTCAGGTTTTTTGTGTGAATGCATATGTAGGTTTGCATCAGTGTGTGTGTGTGTTTGTTTAATCTGTAACGTACAAAGAATTTTGCCAGTGAGCAAACATCAGAGCAATTCTTCCATGTTCGTTGTGTAAGCAGTTGAGTGCTTTTACCTATAAAGAAATGAAAAGGTAAAAATACCAATGGAGTAAAACACGTCTGTAGACTGAAATGTCCAAACACAATTCAAGTCCAAGGTGATAAAAAATCCACAATTTATTGTAGGCACACAATCAGGTAAGCGCTTTCGCATAGGAGCTTCATCAGACCAGATAAAGAACAGGAAACATTTCAGTCTACAGCCGTGTTTTACTCCGTTGGTATTTTTACCTTTTCATTTCTTTATATACTTTTGTGCCACGGAGGATTTACCTTGTGGGGTGCTGGCAGCCTTTATTATATTTCTGCTTTTACCTATAGACAGAATATTATAGTGATAATGATTTTTTTCAGTTTAATTCTTTTTAGTATTTCTGAGAATCTTAATAGTGTCTTTATTTATGAGCAAAATAACTGTTCATGGTTTGAAGGTTATTTCGCTGTATCTGAACCATTCTACTTTTTCTCGTTTTTTTATTTCCCCAGTTTAATTCTTGTTTATATTTCTGGAATTCTAATCAGTGTCTTGTAGATGGGCAAAATAACTGTTCATAGAGTAAAGGTTATGCTTTGTATCTGAACCACTTTATCCAAGATTGTATGGTATTCTGTTGGTGTCCACCTTCCTGTCGAGCAGTCCTTACAGGTTCTTAGAAGTGGATTATGCCATTGTTAGAGTTTAGTCACATCCCTTTGTGGGAATATTTCCATTTTTTGCAGGCTTGCCAATTTGTAGCTTTCAGTTGATAGAATATATTAACTTTTGTGGGTGGTGTTTAAAGTACGTTTTACTTCAGCCATATTGGTCTTTGAGTTTCTAAACCTGCTTGATGTCCCCATCTTTGTTTTAAGTGTTTACCATCCCTTTATATCCACCACCACCAAACTAATGCAGATTATAGGGCCCCTTTAGTCTTCCACCATAAAAGAAAGAAGTTAAAAAAAACTAGGTACATCTGCATCTTTTTCAAATATTTGAATGCCCCCCCCCCCCAAAAAACAAATGAGAAATTTAGCAGTACATTGTTTGAATTGAATATTCAGTATATGTGCACAGGGTATGCTGTTGTAAATAAAATTTCATGCCTCATTTATTTGATTAGTCTACTGTAGTACTAACAGCAGATTGCTGTTTTTCTATGCTAATGAAATACCTGTTGTAGTCGTAGTAGTAGAGTACTGACTAGAATGCTGCTGTTTTTGTTTCTAGTCAAGACATACATATTTTTTTTCTAAATCCTGACATTATGCTGAAAGCTGCAGTTTGTTTAGTCTGTAAGCCTGCTGTTAACCGCAGTCTGACATGTATTTCAGTGCACTTTCAGACATCGTATGTGAACAAGCTGCATAGATATATACACACACACACACGTTATGTACTTACCATTGTCTTGTCCATCTCCTCCTTTGTTCTCATTTGTGGGTTGGAGCCGATCCATCTTGGCCTTTTTCAAAAGCTTGAGGCCTTCAGCAAAGCTTGTGGGCATTCTCCCTTACCTGTGATGCAGTTCTCTAAAGCCTCAGAGCTTGTTCGCTGATAAGAAAAAAAGTTAGTGAAATCAAGGTTATAGGTAGTATTTATAGTGTAAGACGTACAAGTGATTTCTGAGACTGTATAGTCCAAAGGATATCCAATTACTACTACCTGGTCTCCCAGGAGCATAGACAGAGAGTAGGTGTGTGGGTTGTGAGAATAAAGGCAGAGGTGGACAACACACATGGAACATTATGGTAAGTACATAACTTCTTTATGTGATTTTGTTAATCTCACCTTTATTCTGACTTTGGGGACCACGTCCCAGACTACTTGATTCTTGGGTGGCTTATGGGTGAATATTCCTCAGGACCATAGAACCAAAAAATGCTCTACTCCTGAAGGCCAAATCTACTTTGTAATTAGTAATAAAGGTATAAGGGCTTGCCCATATGACTGCAGCACAGATACTGTCCAAAGATAGCCTTACTTGGAAAGTTGAAGTAGCCATCGCCCTAGTGGAATGAGCCTTGACTGGTGCAGGGAAAGTCTTGTTCTTAAAACTGTAAATAAAAGAATTGCATTCAGAAAGCCATTTGGATAATGTAACCTTAGATACTGGTAAGCCTTTCTTAGTGTTGGAATAGGAAAGAAATAGATGATCTGATTTTCTGAATTCCGTAGTTCTATGTAGGTAAAAATGTAACTGTCTGTGAACATCCAGTAGATGTAATGAATATTCCCTTTTATTCTGAAAATTTGGGAAGAATACCAGTAACTCAATAAGTTGATTGAGGTTACTTTCAGATACAGCCTTGGGCAGTAAGGACGGAATGGTGCATAAAGAAACTCTGTCCTTATGAAAAATCAAGCATGGTGGTTTGACACATGTTGTTGTCTTTCGGCTTTTCCCGGTTAGGGGTCGCCACAGCGGAACTCCGGTCCACTAATGATTGGCAGTTACTTTTCACGAACGCCGAGGTGCCAGCTCGACGGTCAACCCTCAACGAAGGCACGCCCATTTACGCATGTCTTTTGAATGCCCACCCAACCGCGGGGAGGACATGCAGACTCCACACAGAAGGCACTCCTCGCACTCCAGCCGAGAAACTCTCCTTACTGAGGTGATAGCTAATAAAAACAGTATCTTCCAAGAAAGATACTTTGTCACAGCTAGCAGAAGGTTCCAAGGGAGGATAGATAATGTGTGGCAATGCAAAATGTTGATTCCAGGGTGGAGATGAGTCTTTGTACGGAGGCCTTATAAGTGTAGTTCCTTTCAAGAAGGCTTTAAAAAGAATGTTTGACATGATTCCATAGCCATTTTCTCCCATATGAAAGTTTGAAATTGCTGCCAATTGAACTCTTAATAGTAGCTGCAGCAGCACCTTCATTAAAAATTTTAGCCAAGAAGTCTAATATAAAATGTAGGGGAGCAGTATTGGGATCAAGTCTGATTAGAATTAGCCCATAAAACAAATGTCTTCCATTTTCCCTTGTACAGTTTTCGTGTGGATGACTTGTGTGAATAAATTAAAATGTGTCTTACAGGAGAGGAAAAGGAAGAAAACCTGGCTATCAGGGGAATTGGAGCAGCCAATATGTCAGTTTGAAGTTGTTTAGCTTGGGATGAACGATTCCTGATGTGTGAGTTAGAACATCTGGAATGGAGTCCAGAATCCGTGGTTCGTCCTGAGTGTGATGCCGAAGGAAGGGGAACCAGATTTGTCAAGGCCAGTAAGGGGCCAATTAGGATTATTGTCGTCTTCAACAAATTTGCTTTCTGTAGTAGTTTGGGAATTAGAGGAGTTGGTGGGTAAACATAAAGGAGTTCCTGAAGCCATTATTAAGTGCATCCCTTGGGGACCCCCGAGGAGAGGGGGGGGGTCAGGGCAAAGTAGTTGCTGCATTTAGCATTGGTGGGTGAAGCAAAAAGGTCGCAGCAAGGCTGGCCCCATTTTTGGAAAATCTGTTCCACAATTTTCTGACTGAGGGGGACCACTCATGTGGCAATAGTATAGCTCTGTTCAATTTGTCTGCTATTACATTGGATCTCCCTGGGATGTGCATTGCTGTCAGGAAGCATTTGGAAGAAGTAGTCCATTGCCAAACCCTTAGGGCTTCCCAACAAAGGGGGAAAGATTTGGTTCCCCCTTGCTTGTTTATGTACCCAGACTACAGATATGTTGTCTGATTGTATTGTTATTGTTCCCAGGGGGAGATTGTCTTGAAATGCTTGCAGTGCTAAAAGCACAGCCTGCATCTCCAGGACGTTTACGTGCAAATGAGCCTTTTGTTGATGCCAGATGCCTTGAACTGTTTTCCCTAGATAATGCCACCCACCCACTCATCCTTTCTGCGAAGCGTCCTTGGTCACCGTGGCTTGGGTTGGGAAGGAATAAAGTGATGGCCCTGAGATACCAGAGGAGAGTGAATCCACCATTGATGATTCTTTTTGCATGAATTTGTTGTCATGATTTTGTGTGTCACTGGTAGTTCTAGAATGTGTCGAAAGTAACCATTGTAGTGTTGTCATGTGAAGACGAGCTAAGGGAATAAGGGCAGTTAAGGTGGCCATGTTGCCTAGTACTTGAAGAACTAGTTTGGCAGAAGTCTGTTTCTTTCTCATCAGCATTTTTACAATATACTGAAGATTGTCTACTCTGTCTTGTGGAAGTTTTGCTGTCATCCTTCTTGTGTCTATTTTTGCTCCTATGAAGACCAAGTTTTGAGATGAGTCTAGAGCCGATTTTTCAGTTTATTGTAATCCCTAGAGAGGAACAGAGTTGTAGGGTGGAGTCTTTGGCCTGTAGCAGAAGATGCCTGGTCAGGGTGATTATGAGCCAGTCATCCAGATATGGAAACACCCAGAATCCTTGACATCTCAGGTGAGCGACAACTACTGCCATGCATTTTTTGAACACTCTGAGCACTGTAGTGAGGCCAAATGGCAGAGCTCAAAATTGGAAGTGACTGACTGCTAGCCAGAAGCGCAATTGCCTTTTGGACCACCTTTCCATCCATATATGGTAGTATGTATCCTGAAGATCTGTAGAGCAAATTCAATTGTCTTTTTCCAAAAAAAGAAGTATTGAGTGCAATGTCACCATCCAGAAATTGTTCTTTTTCACTGATTTGTGTAGATTGAAGAGATCCAGAATCGGCTTCCAATCCCGTTTTCTTTGTAATTAAAAAGAATCTTGAACAAGTTCCGAATCCTTTCTGGTCTACGGAGAATTCTTGGATGACTATCTTTCTTAGCAACTTTTGAATTTCTAAGGTTGCTTGTTCCTTTTGACTGGGTAGAATGAATGGAAATGTTTTGTTTTTGGGAATGGGGAAGGAAAAGAAAATGACATAACCCCTGGATATTATGTTCTGCATCCATCTGTCATTTGTTATTCTTTATGAAGGTACAGAAACAACCGTCCCCTGACTGCCTCCAGAGAAAGACAGTCGGGCACCCCTTCAGGAGTGCTGAAAGGGCTTACCAACCAAAGAAAGATTCTCTGGAGCCCTGATTCTGTGGGCCTCTCCTTCCACAAGGGTGGTGTCTTCCATTATTGTTCCCTTGTCTGCCTCTAGGGGAACTTTCACCTTGTGTGTTTTGGAATGACCGTTGTGATTTTTTTGAACCACATCTTTCCAATACCTCTTTGACGTTTGGGAAAGGGTCTGGTGCTTGTGGAAAATCATACTCCAATGACAGATAAGGTCCTGCCTTTTTGTTCACACCTGGTGAGTGTCTCTTTAACTTTGGGCCCAAAAAGAGAGGAGCCATTATAAAGGGTGTTAATGAAGAAAGATTTGAGGGACTCCGCGAAGTCGCAAAGGCACATCCAAGCCTGCGTACTAAGTGAGATGCCTGAAACTGCTGCTCTGCTCGTTCCATCTGTTACTTATGAGATAAGTCTCATGGAAGAGTTTACAATAAAATTTAGAGTGGCAAGCTGAGAGGTTACCTTGTCTGCAACCTCATCAGCTACAGCTCCTTGAAGAGAGTCCGACAACTCCTTTATCAGATCCCCCTGTAAAGTAATTCAGTGACTGTAAGGTGAAGGTTGCTGACAAAAAGAGGTGTTTCTTGTATCTATCCATGGTCCTAGAGTCTTTGTTCAGGGGATGGATAGTGGAACTAGTTTCAGTTCCTTTTTAGTGGCTGCCGCCATAACCATGGCATCAACTGCTACACGTTTTGTGAGGAAAGGCTTGTCCAAAAGGGCAGTAATATATTTATTTGGCCTCCTAGGAGTAGGTTCTATGGTGTCCGGGGTCTTCCAAGCCTTCCGAGAGCTTAACTCAATAAGCTCATCAGAAGGAGGGGTCACCCAAGAAGATGGAAGGGTAAGACCCGAAGGCCTTAAGGTATACTGGCTCCTCAGCTGAAGGGGCTGTGCACTGTCAGTCACATCTCTGCTTTAACATTTGCAGGATGTCTCCGAAGAAGACATGTTCAGCAGGTGACCGAGGGGACCTTTCTGCATCATCAAGGTCAGTATCAGATGTGACTATTTGTGGAGTCCAGATGCTTCCTCGTGCAAGTCCTCTTCTGAGAGACTTCCTCATTGGAGTGATCTGGGAAAGTTTCAGGGGGGGGGGGGCTTGCTGGATGTCCTGAGGCCTGGAGTCTCTGCGGTCCTGTAGAAAGGGTACGTGAGAAGGTGAAGTCACTGACCCAAATGTTTTAAGTAAGATCCTGGAGAGAGGCTGTCTAAGACTAGGATGTAGTCATTACCCTCCTCATAACCTCCAAAGTAATCCACCCCTGATCCAAAGAAGTTCCTGAATCTGACAAAAAAATAGTCTGAGCCGAGAGAATCTCCGGTGTAGAGGACAGATGCTCCGAGGCAGAGATAGGATCTGAGCTTACCCGCGCCAAAGCCCCAAGAGGAAGGGTCGGATCTGACTCGATCCAAGCCCACTCTCCGGGACCAACAGTGGAGTGTTGGCTCCTAGAGATCTTCCGCTCAAACAGAGCAGAAGAACTCAGGGCAGACATCAGATCTGAGGAACCTTAGGCCTGGGATCCAAGGCATATGTACCATCTGGACATCCAAATCTTCCTGCTCCAATACCAGGGGTTGAATCAGAGGGAGGAATAGGACCAATGGAGAGGACTTTGCCGGATTCGATGTCTTTGGGCTTGGATCCAGTAGTAACTTGGCCAAAGCCAGTGTCTTCAGAAGCCTCTGCACTACCCTATCAACTTCGTCATCTGACAAGCTCCTAGTAGATCAGGTAGATAAGGTAGGGAATCGCAATTTTTGTCAAAATTGGCAATGGGAGCCGAGAAGATATAGGTTCCAGTGATGGAGAATGGCTCTGAAGTCTAAACTCAGTGGGAGCCGACGAGGTTGGGGCAGAAGGTCCAGTCTGCTCTGAAGACCTCTCTGATCCAAAAGCTACTGGCTGCTCTGAAGAAACTGTAGGCACAGTCAGTTTATGTACCTTCTGTCTCCACTCTGAGAATGATTTTTGGAGTTGAGAAAGGTCGCTTTTGAGTTTTCTCTGACTTATCCGATGATTTAATTGATGTAGAGGACTCGGGTGAAATAACCTCAGAAAAGAGAGTTTTTAATAAACCTTTTAATATTACTTTATTTTTACACTCCATAAGAGCCCTTTGGTTGAAGCCATGGCAAATAGAGCATGTTTCCTGTAAATGTATAGTCCCTAAGCGATATACACACGTGTGTGCATCACTTAGAGGCATCTTTTTGCAAAATTTATCACTTTTTTTAAACTATAAGGGTTTCCTATCCTGTTTTTGAGATGTATTGCTGAATTCAGACACAAGCAATTCAGATTAAGCTTCAGGCAAAAAAAAAGAGAAAACCACGCACACAAATGCTCTCCAACTAAAACATTAACTAGATTGAGGAACTATAGAAAGTTTTTAAATTGTAGAATTAGAGGGTTAAAGAACCTCCTCTAACATAAATGGACATTGGAAAGGGAAAGCTTAGAAAAGGGAACCAACACTCACTCAGCCAAAAAAGTCCTTAATAAAATCAGACTAAAGAAGGGCAAGGGATTTACTAAGAAATAGAAGACAAAGTACAAAAATCGATTAAGTAGGAAATGCAACAAATATATAAATAAACTTTCACTTAGCCCAGAGCTTCCTGGAAGGATCACGTCTTTTGCTGAGTGGCAAACGAGATCTAAGGGTTTAGGGAACTGCATCATGGGTAAGGGAGAATGCCCATGAGCTTTGATGAAGGCATCGAGCTTTTGAAAAAGGGCAGGAAGGATCTGATGGATCGGATCTGACCCATAATTGAGAAATTAAGCCGTGATTGACAACATCACATCATCCTTTTCATTTTACATCTTTCGTAAATAAGGAGCATTTCTAATTTCAGTCTCTGTAAAGTTCCTGTTACTGAAAACTTAACAGGCAAAAATGTGTGCTTAATGCTCTGTATAATTGTCTTGTCTTTTGCTATATATGGGGTTGCATAAAGGCAGAATAGGTTTTGAGTACAGAGACTTCCATTCTTACTGCGTCTCTTGCTTAGGCCCAGACCATGACGTCCCCCCGTTGTCGCTTCTGTGCTTTTGTCAGCGCCAGAACTATCCTTCGTCGGGCCCTTATTGTAGCCAGATATTTTCGCTTACAGTCCTCGAATTCCGATTTGGCTTTGGTAAGCCATCCGACAGCAGATCTTCTGAAAAAATGTAAAGATAAAGACGGAGACAGACCACACAGGTCCAAACCTACTGACGATGCTTCCGTTAAGTTAGTCGTCAGTTCTCTGGTCCTCATTGAGGCTCTTTCTCAGCCTCTAATGCCCGCTTCTCTGGATTTGCAGGTCGCTACCGAGACCCTGTCGGAGTATGCTGCAAAATTCTTCTTCGACAACAGTCGTCTCTACCTTGGATGGGTCCGGAGCTGCTGAGCAGGCACTGGCATCCAAAGAAGTCCTTCGCACTACCGATTCTCGACAAAAACATCTTCTTTTGCGACTACTGTTCTTTTGAAAACAACCAAGTTTCTTAGGCCCAGGATATATGAACCACACCCAAGAAAACGATGACCCACTCTCAGGCACCTGTTTCCTTGCCTCAGTCTCAGATGCTTAAAATGGCGGAAGACCTTATCATGCTGATCAGGGGAAGCCAAGCTACCCCCTCCAAAAGGAAAAGAGATCTGTCCTGTGTAGTTCTGTCTGAACAAGAGTCAGATGACTCTGATGCTTCTGAATATGAAGACATGCAACCCCTCTCTACTTGTGAGGATTCTGATGCAGAGGATTCCATCCTTTCAGCTTCTCCCCAAACCTCTGGGGAAACCCTGCATACCTTAAGGGAGCATTTCCAGTGGGAAAGTCAAGACTACCCTCAGTCTAAAAAGAGACTCTGTGAATTCCTAGATCTTGCACAGCACAGACCCTTGGCCATCCCCCCAGTCCTGGATGTTGTGGAGGATGTTTTCCTGGAATCCAGGTTGACTCCTGACACCCTCCCTCCTACTCCCAGAAAACTAGACAGGTACTATAGAGTCCCTGACTCTCACAAATTTATTTTTAAAAATCCTACTACTGACCCTGAGGTAATTTCTCAAGAGCCGAAAGGGAATAAAGCAACCTCTGCAAAGAAATCTCACCCCCTCAGATAGAGATTCCCCAAGCACTAGACAGATGGGGTAAAAAAGTATACACCTCCGCTACTGTTGCTATCAGGGCAGTAAATTGTCAGTTCCATATGCTAAAGGTTCAGCAACATACCTTGGAACTCCTCAAACAAAACATCCCTTCTTTCCTGCTTGGGCAGAATCTAAAGAATTACAGAGTTAAGGCATTCTGCAACTCAAGTAACTAAACACACCTTGTACTGTGGTTTTGACGCCCTAAAAGCTTCTTGCAGGGCAGCAGTCACTGGAGCTGTCATTAGAAGGCATGTGTGGCTTAAGGAACAGCCCCTGCCAGACCATATCATATCTATAAATTGTTGGATGGCCCACTGCACAAAGACAACTTATTTGGCACGAAGGCAGAAGAGGTCTTAAAAAACTACTAAATAAAATGACCACCAGCGTAACAAAACCAAATAAATCCAAAACACTGGGGAAACAGAGGAAGACACCAACCAGATTTTGCGTAAAAAACTTCTTTACTCAACGCTTTCGTCTCAAGGACTTCTTCAGAAATAAAACTGCATTAGTTTACCACACTTTTTGTACAAAAACCATGTCCCTCCCAAAAACATAATTGAATACCAGATCAATTTATTAAACAACAAATCAGCATTTAAATACACATTTATAACTTGATACTTAATGTACAAAAACTATAAAACTACAACAGTTAAAACAAAGCAAATATACTTACTATCTACTATTTGTTAAAATATTTAATATTAATGAATTCATTTAAACCTGGGGGATTATCAGCCCCCGGTCTAAGCTGCCATAATGACTCTTTCCTTTCCACCGTGTTTTTTAAGTTGCCTCCCCTTAGGTCAACCACAGTATGTTCCAAAACTGTCAAGGGAAATTTTTTTATATGAACTACATTGAATGGAATGTCTGAACAATGCATTTTTATCATCCTTGGTATAATGCTCTTTAATGCGTTTGCTCAGATTCCTAGTAGTCATCCCTGCGTAAAATGCAGTGCAACCTGAACATAATGCAATGCACACTAGATTGGTAGAATTACAATTGAATTGCAATGTGGGTTTGATGCCCTAGAAGCATTTGCAGGGCAGCAGTCACAGGTTCTGTACTTAAAAGTCATGCTTGGCTTAAGGAGCAGACAGTGTCGAATCTAAACTGTTGGACGCACCATTGAACAAAGACAGTTTGTTTGGCACCAAGGTAGAAGAGGTCTTAAAAAAGATGGAAAAAAAGCAAAATCTATGCAAACAGTTTATGATTTCTTACAGGTCCAGCCACCCAGGTTCAGCAGGCATTGTCCCACCAAACACTGGTCCTTTCCTGCTCCCTCCAAGCCAGTCCAGCATAGGTCCCGGGGAACCAGACACCCCCAGACAGCAACCACAGGGAATCCAGCGATCTAAGCAGTGGACTACCTCCACTTCAAAACCAGGGAGTTCTATGCCACCCCCTTATGGTAAGAACTCACAATGACTCACCTCCCCCACCCCATGCCCACCTTCACGTACCCCTAGGAGAAGAATTCTCCTTTCACTCAAACACC
This sequence comes from Protopterus annectens, assembly GCF_019279795.1. Lineage (NCBI taxonomy): Eukaryota > Metazoa > Chordata > Ceratodontiformes > Protopteridae > Protopterus > Protopterus annectens. Next base: position 868,260,933 of record NC_056741.1, on the reverse strand, counting down.
TGGGCCACCATTACCAATGACCACTGGGTTCTAAACATAGTGTCTCAGGGATACAAATTTTCATTCCACACCCTTCCAACTCCAAAAGGGTTCCCTGATCTACCTCCAAACCAGTGGTCAGAGACTCAAAAGCAAATCCTTTCCCCGCTTTCTATGAGGGTAGTAGAGCATGTTCCTGCGGAACAGATAGGCCAAGGTTTCTACTCCAGACTTTTTCTGTTACCCAGAAAAGAGGGCACCTGGCCACCCCATCCTCGATCTATCCATTCTAAACACCTTCCTGGTGATCCCAAAATTCATAATGCTCACCCTCCAGCAGCTGCTACCTATGCTGTCCAAGGACACCTGGCTAGCCACCCTGGATTTAAAAGAGGCCTACCTCAACATTCTATCAGGGAATTATGCAGGAAATGTCTCAGTTTCAGGGCAGGATCTCAACACTTTCAGTTCTCTGCGCTTCCGTTTGACTTATCTACTGCTCTCAGAGTTTTCACAAAATGTCTGGCTCCGGCCATTGCCTTTTGCAGACAAAGGAATATCCAGATTTACCCATATTTAAATGACTGCCTTATTCAGGCAGACAGCCAGGAAAAGCTGCTCAAGCACCTGACCTTTGTAAAGACACTACTAACCTCCCTAGGGTACACAATCAACGAAAAGAAATCCAAACTGGTGCCCACCCAAAGGATTATCTTCCTGGGAGCAATCCTGGGCATAGTATCCCGGATGGCATTCCTTACTCCAGAAAAACAAATTTTCCTGATAGCCTACTTCTCTCAACTAGCCACCAGGCCCCAGTTATCTGCAAGGACGATCCTGCAAGCCCTGGGGTTCATGGCATCTTGCATACTACTCATTCCATATGCCAGACTGCATATGAGGAAACTTCACTGGTACCTAAAAAGCCTTTGGTGTCAGCACTCTCAAGACCTGCAAACTTTTATACCCATAATTCCTTGCCTCAGAAGAGATTTTCTTTGGCCGGCAACAGCATGCTCCCCTCCAAGAGACTGCCTTTCTCATCACCCCCCCCCCCCAGCTGCCTAGACCGTCACCACAGGCACATCAGACTATGCTTGGGGTGCACACCTGGAAGGTAGGTGCATACAGGGCCAGTGGAGCCCGCAGCAAATTCCTCTGCACATCAACCAAAAAGAGGTGATGGCTGTCCAGCATGCCTTGATAGCCTTCCAACCCCTTCTCTCCCCAGGGGCTCTCCTGACAAAAACAGACACCATTGTGATGTGGTATATCAACAAACAGGGAGGAACTCACTCCTACCCTCTATGCAGGCTGACCATGACCCTTTGGCACACAGCCTCTGCCATGCAACTGCACCTGTTAGCACAATTCCTACCAGGCTCTCTCAACTCTCTGGCAGACCATTTTAAGCAGAAATCTTCTGGACACACACAAGTAGCAGCTGAACAGAAGAACCTTCACCCTGATAACTCAGAAATGGGACACCCCGAAGTTTTTGGCTCCCACACCAACCATCAGCTCAGCAAATTCTGCACCAGGGAGCATCATTGTATGGCTTGGAAAGTGGATGCCCTGTCCTTCCCCTGGGTTAGTCTATCGGTCTATGCCTTTCCTCTACTAACTCTCATCCCCAGCATACTGCTCAAAATAAAGGAGGAAAAAAACAAGGACAATTCTTATAGCTCCAGACTGGCCTTGCCAGCACTGGTACCCCCCTTTCAAACCAGCTTCTGCAGAGGTAAGATTTCTCTCCTGGAAGACAGCATGCCTTCTGGCCATCACTTTAGCCAGAAGAGTCTCCGTGCTGCAAACGCTCATGGCTACGAAACCCTTCATCATCTTCCATGCTGACAGGGTATTCCCCAGAACTATTCCACCCTTCATGCCCAAGGTGGTGTCCACTGTGGCTCTCAACTAATCCATTCATTTGCCCACCTTTTTTCCTAATCCCCAGAACAAGGGAGAAAGGATTCTGCACTCTCTAGATTTACACAGACAGCTCAGATTCTTATCTAGACAGGACTAAATCCTTCAGAAATCTGAGCAGTTGCTGGTTAGCTTTGCTACAGGGGCAGAAGGCAAAGCCATCTCCAAACAAACCATTTTCAGATGGGGTAGCACACTGCATCCATTTCTGCTACAAACAACATGGAAAGCTTTCCCCCAAGGGGGTCAGAACTCACTCCACCAGAGCAGCTTTCCTCAGAGGAGTCCCCACCTGGACATCTGTTCACACTTTTACCAAACATTACCACCTGCATCTCTTCTCCAAATCCAGGGCAGGGTTTGCCTCTGCAGTCTTGCAGGGCATCCTAGCCAGCCCCTAGTTTCTTTGACTGCCTCCACCCTTTTCCTCAGCTTTGGGAATCGACCCAAATGTGATGACTGCAACAGTGAAACATGAAGAACATGGTACCGTTGTGTACACTTACCATAAATGTAGATGTTCGAGTGTATTCCCTGTTGCAGTCCTGGTTTCCTTACCTCCATCCCCCTTTCTTCTCTTTCCTTTCTAAGGGACAAGTTGGTATTTAGTTTCTACTGGAGGGGTTCTTCCACCAGAACCTGGCTCCTACTTGGGGGCTTCTGACAGGTTAGGGCAAGAAAAACTGATGTAATGGCATCAGCTGGCTTACTTTATACTACTGATGACCTGACGTCAGTCCTGAAGCAACAGCAGCTGACGCAGAAATACTAAGCCTCTGGTATTTGGGCTGAACGAGGGCTACCCTGGCAGGATAACCCAAATGTGATGACTGCAACAGTGTGGTAATTGTACACAATTGTACTCTCTCATAATGTAGAACATTTACTAAAAAAAAAATAACTAGGATGCTCACGTCATGGTTAAAAACTATTAATTCATACTTACAAAAAGTCATATTACTGAATTAATATGATTCAGTATTATTTTGCATGAGTATTTTCTAAAAAAAAAAAATTAACAGTGAATGTGGGCCAGGCCCTTTCAGTAGGAAGCTGCATGGAACATGGAAATTTTAAGTCGCAGAATGAGGAACATTCCTTATAATGAGGTCCATTTGAGAGGTATGGTTGAGATTTTTCAAGGTAAGGTGTGTGGGAGGATGTAGTAAAATCTTAAACATCAAGAGTTTTCAGCTGTTGGATCAGTTATTCAAAATATGCCATTCAAAAGATGAGACTAAAGAAATGTCTGTTTCAAATCCATTACTGTTTCCCCACTGCCTCAAAAACATTGATTGCAATGATTTTTGGGTAATGCCTGCTTCTTGCAGCTTTAGTAGCACAATTTCTTCTGACCTCTGAGTAACTGAATTTTATCAGGTTTTAGTTACTTTATCTGTCCAATTTTTAGAATGGACAGTCACCCTTTTTTATGGACTTTTTGTAATTTAAGATACTTTGAGATTTTTTTCTTCTTTTTTTTTTTTTTTTTTTTGTGTATTGGACAGTTTGGTCATTTTCACAGCCTTGGTATTTAAACCCTGTCTGAAAGATCTAATTGTAGCACCATTTTATGGGCATATGGCAACCTTCTGTTACAACACCCTACATTTACAAATTGTGAGTGGGCTGCAGGCGGTAGTGCCACATGATCTGCCGTTCTACCCATCCCAATTGATGTATCTAACTAACAACTTGGTATGTAGTGAACTCCCATTTCAGTCTTATAAGGGCTTGAATATTTCTAATGCAACTTTTCTTTAACTCATTTAAAATTGTGTAGTTTTATTGGAGAAAGCATATAGCAGCTGTCAGTTGTAATATGCCGAGTTTCATGCCACTTTTGAATTTTTTTCTAATTATATTTAGGCCTTCTAGCAAAGTCTTATTATAGAGAATGAGTTGTGTTATCCCTGGTAATTTTTCTTAATCACTTGTGGGAAGATATGCTTCGTAACCAACACAATAGAGAAATGTGCTTGGATTTTAAAATCAAAATTAAACTGCATTGTTACAAATCCGAGTTCGTAAGTAAAGGCAGTAGTTACCAGTTTTGCTTGCATTCAGAAACCTGTTGTCTTACTGTTGCAGTACAGTAACATGAATTGAAATTGTATTAAATACATACAGTTTATTTTACAATAAATCTGTATATTTGAATTAAAAAATAGTGCACTTTATTCAGATTTTAGAAAATTAATGTAAATGGCCTCAATGTCTAGAAGCAGAAAAAAGCTACATAAAAAAAATCAAGATCTAGGTTACGTCAGTGGCATCTGTTGGCATGATTTTTTATAAGGCATGTCATGTTAGTCTGATATGATAATTTTTTATCAGGATGTAGTATGTGCTCTGGATCTGGGTTTTACCAGTGGATGTTTGTTGTACATGGACTTCACTAGAGTCTCTGACACAGTGCATCATGAAGGGATTTTGAGCAGCATGTTGAATTTAAATAATGTGCATGTCATAAAATGGGTGGCTGACATACCTTGCAAAGTGACAGTCAAGGACTGTTTTTTTTTAAATCTTAAGGAAGTTTATAAGGGTGTCCCACAAGGGTACAGTGTTGGAACCAGTCTTTTTTAGGCATTTTCATGGTGCATTTTCCATATTTGAGTGATGTCTGGCAAACTGAGTTTGCAAACGGCACTAAAATATCCGAGTTATTAGTGATGTTTATGATCAAAGGAAATTGCAGAAGTTACAGGATAACATATGTGGGCTAGTTCAGCAGGCACTAGTTCTGTCTCCTCCTGCACTTTTACTAGCTTATTAATCAAGCACTTTACCAGACTTCTTGTAAGCACTTTACCAGACTTCTTGTAGCACACAAGTGCTACCAGCACTAAATGTTCTACAAGGAAACAGCTCCAGTACTTATTATTAATGCCCACCCCTCCGGGCGTGTCTAAAGGTCAGCTTCCTGTGCTTTCTGCTATTAACCTGGTGAATTTGGGCATCCTGAGGCATTTGTAGTAACTGCCTCATGTACACTGACAACCCTCTACTCTTACCTCCCAACACTCAGACTTGCAAGAGATGCACTTATATATCCAAACTGGAAGCCACTCCACACTCCAGCCAAGACCAGAATAGCTGGACAAGAGGAGAAGGTCAACACTTGCACCACACCACATGGAACACACAGCCCTCCAGAACACACACTGCTTTCACATAAAATCACAAACCACACACCCACCTTCGCAGAGGCTCGCAATAAAAATCTACCCAAACAACAGAGATCTCCAAGGCAGAAACGCTCTTGACCACCACAACACACTAATCACGAGACACATGACTCTGCTAAACAGTGTGCCACACAACCAAAGCCCCTAAGGCAAAACAGCATGTCCAACACACTAGTCCTAGGTGACTCGATAGGCACACTGATGTCCCACTCACTAGGTTGAGTAAGAAGAAAGTAACAGTCAGCTGCCTGCCAGGTGCCAGGAATCTGCAATGTAACACACGCACTCAGGTCCCTCAATAACAGGTACAAATCCGACTCTGTCATTGTACAAGTGGGTGTGAATGACCCAAGATGTACCTCCCTGGACTACATGAAGAGAGACATGGAGGAGCTCTTGGATTATGTAGCCCCAGCAGGTATGACCCTAGCCCTGAGCAGCCTCCTACCATCACCCAGAATGATAACACAGTACAAGCAGAAAATTATTGATTTCAAAAATTGGCTACGTTTCTTGTGTCATTCTAAGGGGATCCAGTATCTGTCTACCTGGGATAACCTGATTGACAGACCTCGATGGTTTACCAGAGATGGCCTGCATCTGTCACCCCTGGGCTTCTGGATACTGGCCAAGGCTCTTGCCACCCCTATAGTGCCTTTTTTAGGCGGTGTCCCAAAGACCAAATTACCACCGTAACAGCTACAAACAAATGCAGTCTGAGGGTCATGCTGCTTAACGCTAGAAGTCTAAATCTGAAAATGCCCTCCCTCGAAGCACTCCTTAAAATGGAGAATATCAGCATTTGTGCTGTAAAAGAGAACCTGGTTCAAGGCAGCAGAAAGCACCCCCCGCACTTCCAGGCTATAACTCATTCCACACCTTTCGGCCCCAGAACTTGGACAGAAGCTCCAAAGGAGGTGGCATTTCCATATTCATAAAGGATGCACACACCTCCAGAGTGGTAGCCCAACATAACACATCAGAGATACTTCAGGTGCAGCTAACATTGGGTAAGACAGCGATTAAGGTTGTAGCCTACTATAGGTCCCAAACCATGTCTGAAGACTCACACTGCACGATGTTCTTCGTGTTTCACTGTTGCAGTCATCACACTTGGGTTATACTGCCAGGGGTAGCCCTCAGTCGGGCTGAATGCCAGAGGCTTAGTATTTCTGTGTCGGTTGTTGTCACTCCGGGACTGACGTCAGGTCATCAGTGGTATAAAATCAGACAGCCGATGCCATTACATCAGTCTTTATTGCCTAGGAGCCCAAAGCAGAAGCAGTTTGCACGAGTGCTGGTCGGCCGCTACATGAGTTTTCATTTCCGAATTGAAGTTGAAGTCTTCTAAAGCTGAGTACCCCATTGGGGATCCTTTTTTCTTGCTCTAACCGATGTCAGAAAAACGTAACAATTGTCTCACCTGTGGAAAGCAAATACCACACCAAGAATTCCATTCTTACTGCGTCACCTGTTTAGGCCCAGACCACGACGTCCCTCACTGTCACTGTTGTGCTTTGTTCAATGCCAGAACTGTACATCATCGAGCCCTTATTGTAGCTAAATATTTTCGCTGTCAGTCCTTGTATTCCGATATGGCTTCGGTAAGCCATCCGACTACCGATCTTCCGAAAAAACGTAAGGATAAAGACAAAGACAGACTGCACAGGTCCAAAACTGCTGACGACACTTCCGTTAAGCTAATTAGTTCTCTGGTCCGCAGTGAGGTGCTTTCGCAGCCCCTGATGCCCGCTTCTGTGGAGTCGCAGGCCGCTACCGAGACTTGTTCAGAGTCCAGTATGCGGCAAGACTCTTCTTCAACTAAGGCTCCTATGGATGTCTCTACCTTGGATGGGTCCAGAGCCGCTGAGCAGGCACCAGCTTCCGAGAAAGGTCTTTGCACTACCGATACTCGACACAAACCGACTTCCTTCAGGTCTTCAGTTCTTTCTAAAACTACCTAGATGTTCATCATTTTACACTGCTGCAGTCATTACACTTGGGTTATCCTGCCATCAGGCGATCCCACAGTTGGCCAGAGTTCCAAAGTCTTGGTCCGGCGTCGGTTGCTGTTGCCTCCTCCCTGAAGTCAGTGCGACAGGGGTATATAAGAGGCAGCCAACGCCATTTTCTTCAGTCTTTCTTGCCGTGCGATGCCCGAAGCCAAAGCAGTTCGCAAGTGCCAGTCGCCCGTCTCCTGAGATTTTCATTCCGAATCCAGAACCAAAGTCTTCTACAAAGCTAAGTACCCCGTTGGGGAAACTTTTTCTTGCCTCGGACCGATGTCAGTAAAAGTTAACTGTATTTCTTGTGGGAAGCAAATGCATCATAAGGCATCCGAGGCCCAAAACTGACGACGAAGCCTCTTCTAGGCCAGTCACCGGTTCTCCGGTTTTCAGTGAGGTGCCTTTGCAGCCCCTGACGACCACTTCTGTAGAACCACAAGCCGCCTCTGACTCCCACGTGGAGATGGCTGGGCCTTCGGATGCACAAGCTCTTCAGCCTACCAAGACTAACCTTTCAGAGGGATCCGGAGTAGCTGAGGAACCCACAGCAACAGAGGGTGTCTTCAGACCTACTCAGTTAAGCATTAAGCCCTCAGCTAAGTCTAAGCCTCCTTTAAAGTCAAAGAAACAAATACAGCATTCTCCAGGACAGGCCCCATGCCTAAGAAACAAATGCTCAAAATGGCCGAAGACCTAATTACTCTGATCAGAGGGTCCCATCCCCCTCCTGATAAAAGGCATAGACAGGATGCAGACTATGACTCATCCGACCAGGTGTCCATCTCTTCTGATTCATCCTCAGACCTAGGATACTCTCTACCCCCTTATGAGGATTCTGATGCTGAGGAATCGATTCCATCAGTCTCACCGCCTGAGGACTACTCCTTTGGGGAAACCCTACATACCATGAGGGAGCATTTCCACTGGGAAGGCCAGGATTACTCAGAATCCAAGAAAAGGCTCAGATACTTCCTTTTATTACCTCAACACAGACTCCTTGATTTTCCGCCAGTGTTAGATATTGTGGATGATGTGTATACTGAATCCAGCTTAAATCCTGATTCCTTACCTCCAGCCCCTGTTAAACCTGACAGATACTACAGAGTCCCTGACTCTCATAAATTTCAGTATAAAAGCTCTGTCGCTGGCCCTGAAACTATATCTCATGGACCCAAAGGAGTTAAGGCCTCATCAGCCAAGAATCCAGTTCCCTCTGACAGAGATTCCAGAGCATTAGACAGATGGGGAAAGAACGTATATAGCAATGAGAGCCTTAAATTGCCAGTTTTACATGCTAAAATATCAGCAATTTTTACTGTCGCAGTTAAAACAAAAAAATGCTTCCAGAATCAGATCCTCCTAATTTTAAAGAAATGCAGGATTTATTGCATGCAGCTGAACAAGTGGAAAAGCATACTTTGCAATGTGGTTTTGATTCTCTAGAGGCCTCCTACAGAGCAGCAGTTGCAGGCTCTGTCATTAGAAGACATGCATGGTTAAAAGAACATACATTACCAGATCGTGTTAAAGCAAAATGATTGGATGCACCTTTGCAGCAGAATGTGTTATTTGGAGTTAAGGCAGAAGAGGTATTAAAGAAAATGGAGGATAAGGCAAAATCTATGCAAACGGTGAAGGATTTCTTACAGGTTCAGCCTCCTAGATTTAGCAGAAACTGGCCAACTAAGAATTGGTCCTTTCCAATCACAGACAGACCTCAAAAGGGAAGATACAGACGTCCAAGAGGTAGAGGTCAAACACAAGGTCCTTACAGGCCTCGACAATGGGTTGCATCAGGCCAGAAAGAAGAGGAAGACAGGCCACAACCATATAAAAAGCAGCTCCAATGACTTCCCACTACAGCTGCCAAACAAATCCTTCTTGGCAGCCCCCTTGGGAGGAAAACCGGCACTCTTCTACCACAATTGGCAAATGATCACCAGAGACAAATGGGTTCTCAACATTGTATTTCAAGGTTACAGGTTCCACTTTCACATTCTGCCAAGGTTAAAAGGAATGCCAAATCTGCCACCAAATCAATGGGCAGAGGCTCAAAAACAAATTACAGCACTCATGGATATGAGAGCTATTCAAAAGGTACCATCACAGGAGCAAGGACAAGGATTTTACTCAAGACTCTTTCTGGTACCCAGAAAGGACAAAGCCTGGAGGCCCATTCTGGATCTTTCATCTCTAAACACTTACCTGGATGTTCCGAAATTCAAAATGTTGACATTACAGCAGCTTCTTCCCATGCTGGGCACGAAAGCTTGGCTCGTGACTTTGGACCTTTAAGAGGCATACCTGCATGTCCCTATCAGACACAACTGCAGAAGATACCTCAGATTCATAGCTGGTTCAGTGCACTACCAATTCTCTGCACTGCCCTTTGGCTTATCTGCTGCTCCCAGGGTCTTCACAAAGTGCCTGGCACCAGTAATTGCATTTTGCAGACAGAAAGGAATTCAAATTTATCCGTACCTGGACGACTGCCTGATTCAAGAAGAGAGCAAGGACATTCTTCTAAAGCATCTGGCGTTTGTAAAAAAGTTATTAAGTTGCCTGGGGTACACAGTAAACGAAAAGAAAACAAAACTAGTGCCCTTGCAAGAGATTATATTCCTGTGTGCCAGCTTGAACACAACGGCCCAGATGGCTTATCTCACGCAAGACAAACAAGGACAACTGACTCAATACTTTCAATTGATGGCAACAAAGACCCAGCTCCCTGCAAGAAAAATTCTGCGGGCCTTGGGTTACATGGCATCCTGCATACTACTAATTCCATATGCCAAACTGCATATGAGGAAGCTACAATGGTACCTAAAGAATTTATGGTCTCAACACTGTCAAAGTTTGGAAACAGTTATACCACTAATCCCTTGCCTTCAACAGGAGTGTCAATAATGGGCTCAAGCTTGTCACCTCAACAAGGGACAGCCTTTTACACAACCCACAGCCAGGCAAACACTGGCAACAGATGCATCGGATTACGCCTGGGGAGCACACATGGCAGGCAAATGTATTCAGGGCACGTGGGCTGCAGAACAAAGGCATCTTCACATCAATCAAAAAGAGATGCTAGCTGTACAAAATGTGATTATAGCTTTCAAGGACCTGCTGCATCCAGGACATCTACTACTAAAGACAGACAACACCACAGTTATGTGGTACATAAACAAACAAGGGGGCACTCACTCCTACCCCCTATGCAGACAAGCTATGACCTTCTGGAACACAACTATAAACCTTCAAGTTCATCTGCAAGTGCAATTCCTGCCAGGGGAGAAAAACACACTGGCAGACGACTTAAGCAGAAACATCATGGATCCCCATGAATGGGAGTTGAATCCACAAATATTCAGAATGATAACACAGAAATGGTGGAGCCCGGACATAGATCTGTTTGCATCCCCAATAAACTGCCAGCTACAAAAATTCTGCACAAAGAGTTACCATCCACAAGTATGGAAAGTGGATGTCCTCTCATTCAGCTGGAAGAACCTACAAGTATACGCTTTCCCACCACTACCTCTCCTGCCAAAGGTACTCAAACGCCAGGCAGGAAGAGCCAAAGATGATCCTGATTGCACCAGACTGGCCATGCCAGCACTGGTACCCAATCTTAAGGAGCTTAGCACAAGAACCACCCTGGATTTTGCCTCAAATCCCACATCTGCTGACTCAGCACAACAAACAAATACTACGCAGCCAGCTAAAGACCTTAAACCTAGCTGCATGGAAGATTCCTTAGTCAAGCAAGCAATGCCTCTCTCCAAAGCTGTTATGGATGTCATTCTGGAGGCCAGAAGGCCTGGTACCAGGAAAGCCTATTCGGATAAATGGAAGAGATTCTGTGCCTGGAACCAGGCTCACAGCCTTGAACCTCTTTTCCCAAACATTCCTCAGATACTACAATACTTAACTGAGATGCTGGACAAAGGACTCTCCTTCTCATCCATCAAGATCCATGCCTCTGCCATCTCTGCTCATTACAACACGGATCCACCAATTTTCTCTAATTCTCTGTTAAAACAGTACCTCAGAGGGGCTAAAAACATAAGACCACCCCGTAGAGCACCTACTCCAACTTGGGACCTCAACTTTGTTTTGGAGAAGCTAACTTTACCTCCTTTTGAGCCAGCCAACACAGCAGAATTAAAATATATCTCTTGGAAAACTGCTCTGCTGCTGGCAATAACATTAGCACGAAGAGTTTCAGAATTACAGGCACTAATGGCAGTGGAACCTTTCCTCATTTTCCACCAGGACAGGGTGTCTTTATGAACTAACCCTACTTTTATGCCAAAGGTGGTATCCAGTGTGGCTCTAAACCAAACTATTCACCTGCCAACTTTTTACCTTAAACCACAGAATAAAGGGGAGAGACTACTGCACTCTTTAGGCATTCACAGGCAGTTACACTTCTACTTGGACAAAACCAAAGCTTTCAGAAAATCTGAGCAATTATTGGTAGCATATGCTGCAGGAGCACAGGGAAAAGCCATTTCAAAACAGACTATTTCAAAATGGATAGGACATTGTATACATTTCTGCTACATATACCATGGAAAAACTGTACCTAGCAGCATTAGATCTCACTCCACCAGGGCAACAGCCACTTCAACTGCCTACCTCAGGGGAGTACCTACCAGGGATATTTTGGAAGCAAGCAACTTGGAGTTCTGTACACACCTTCACCAAGCATTACCATCTGCCTCTATACTCTAAATCCAGAGCTGGCTTCACCACTGCAGGGCCTTATAGCCACCCCTAATGCCTTATAGGACCAGCCACCTTTGGGATTCTACCCAAGTGTAATGACTGCAGCAGTGTAACACGAACATAATACAGTTTTGTACCTACCATAAATGTAGATGTTCGAGTGTAGACACTGCTGCAGTCCAGATTACCCTCCCTCCATCCCCTCTTACTGGCTGGTACGTACCTATGTCTTCTACCCTTACTACCTATGGGGAGTATTTGCTGGTAGCTGTAAGTTGTTATTTGCTTTTCTTATGTATGTTTTATTAGCAATTGGAATTGCCTACATATTTAGAGGCACCTGACATCTGGGGCAAGAAAAACTGAAGAAAATGGCATCAGCTGCATCTTGTATACCCCTGTCGCACTGACGTCAGGGAGGAGGCGAAAGCAACCAACGCCGGACCAAGACTTTGGAACTCTGGCCAACTGCGGGATCGCCTGACGGCAGGATAACCCAAGTGTAATGACTGCAGCAGTGTCTACACTCTCAAACATCTACATTTATGGTATGTACAAAACTGTACTTTTCTTAGGCCCAGGGTACAAACTACCCCTAAAAAAGGACGACCCAAGCTCAAGCACCTGCTTCCATGCCCCTCAATCTGAAATGCTTAAAATGGCGGAAGACCTTGTTATGCTTATTAGGGGAAGCCAGGCTTCCCCTTCCAAAAGAAAGACTTGTCCCCAGTAGTTTTATCTGAACAGGAGTCCGATGATTCTGAGGTTTCTTAATATGAAGACATGCAACCCCTCTCTGCTTATGAGGATTCTGATGCAGAGGAATCCATTCCTTCTGCCTCTCCTTCCAAGGATTTTTAATTTGGTGAAACCCTACATACTTTAAGGGATCATTTCCAATGGGAATGTCAGGACTGTCCTCAGTTAAAAAAAGACTCAGGAGAATTCTTAGATTTACCACAGCACAGACCTTTAGCCATTCCTCCTGTCCTGGATGTTGTTTGTATGGAATGCAGTTCGACTCCTGACACCCATCCTCCTGCTCCCAGACAACCTGACAGGTACTAGAGAGTCCCTGACTCTCACAAATTCCTTTTCAAAAATCCTACTGCTGACACAGGGGTCATCTCCCAAGGACCAAAAGGAATTAAAGCAACCTCAGCTAAGAATCCCACCCCCTCAGACAGGGATTCCCGAGCTTTAGACAGATGGGGTAAAAAAGTATACACCTCTGCAACTCTTGCTATTAGAGCACTAAATTGTCAGTTCCACATGCTGAAATATCAGCAGCATACCATGGAACGCCTCAAAAAGTATCTTCCTTTCCTCCTTGTGCAGAAAATAAAGAATTACAAGAGTTCTTGCATTCTGCAAGCCAAGTTACTAAGCACACCTTGCAATGTGGCTTTGACGCCCTAGAAAGCATCTTGCAGGGCAGCAGTCACTGGTTCTGTCATTGGAAGGCATGCTTGGCTTAAGGAATAGACCTTGCCAGACCATGTCAAATCAAAATTATTGGGCACACCATTGAACAAAGACAATTTCTTTGGCACCAAGGCAGAAGAGGTCTTAAAAAAGATGGAAGAAAAAGCTAAATCTGTGCAGACAGACATTTTAAAGGTCCAGCCTCCGAGGTTCAGTAGGCATTGCCCCCCCCAAATACTGGTCCTTTCCGGCCCCCTCCAGGCCAGCTCAGCCCAGACCCAGGGGAAGCAGACCCCCTAGACAGCAGTCCCAGGGAATGCAGAGATCTAAACAATGGAGATGTTCTTCGTGTTTCACTGTTACAGTCATTACATTTGAGGTTGCCCTCAGTTGGCCTGAATTCCAAAGTCTTGTGTCCTGCATCAGGTGCATTCTCCTCTTCCATGATGTCACGTCGTCAGGGGTATAAAACATGCAACCGACGCCATTTTCTTCAGTCTTTCTTGCCGCGCGGTGCCCGAAGCAGAAGCATTTCGCAAGTGCCGGTCAGCCGACTACTGAAATATTCGAGTTTGAGTTTCAGAACCGAAGAGTCTTCACTAAAGCTAAGTACCCCATTGGGGAAACTTTTTTCTTGCTTTTTACCGATGTCAGAAAAAGTTAATTGTATTACTTGTGGGAAGCAAATACCTCATAAGGATTTCCATTTGTACTGTATTCCTTGCCTAGGCCCTGATCACAATGTGCCTGGCTGTCGGTTTTGTGCTAGATTTAACCAACGCACTATTAAGCGTCAGTATATTTTTGCATCAAAGTATTTTGGAAACCGATTTAACTACCCAGAAATGTCGTCGGATAGCAATCCGACTACCAGAGTACATAAAAAACACAAAGAAAAGGACAGAGAAAGGCAGTCGAGATCCAAAACCGATGACGAAGCTTCTCCTAAGCTAGTCGCCGGTAATCAGTGAGGTGCTTTCGTAGCCCTTGATACCCGCTTCCTTCGAGTCGCAGGCCTCTACCGTCACCCATGTCGCAAGATACCCAAGGTATTGGACCGATGGATGTATCTCCCTCAGATGGGTCTGGAGCTGCTGAGCAGGCACCGGCTTCTGAAGGTGTATTCAGACTTCAACGTTTGTATATCAAACTGACGACAGCTGCAAAACCAAAGACAAAAGCAACTTCTAAAACTAAAAAAAAATGGCACTTGAGCCATGTACACAGGCCTCTATGCCTAAAAGACAGATGATCAAAATGACTGAAGACCTTATTACCTTGATCAGGGGTACCCATCCCCCTCCTGATAAAGAGGCCTAGGCAAGACACTGATTATGAATCTTCAGATCAGGTTTCTATTTCTTCTGATTCCTATTCTGATCAGGAATTATCTGTACCTCCCTATGAGGATTCTGATGCTGAGGAGTCTGTTCCATCTGCATCTCCTGCTGAGGATTATTCATTTGGTGAAACCTTGCATACTTTAAGGGAGAATTTTCACTGGGAGAGTCAAGACGTCTCAGAATCAAAAAAGAGGCTCAGGGATTTCCTTCTTCTCCCTCAGCTCAGGCCTTTAGCCATTCCCCCTGTTTTAGACATTGTGGATGATGTGTTTTCAGAGTCAAGCTTGTCTCCTGACTCCTTACCCCCAGCTCCTAGTAAGCCTGACAGATATTACAGGGTCTCTGACTCACATAATTTTTTTATTTTGAAACCCTGCTGTGGATCCTGAAACTATTTCACAGGGTCCAAAGGGAATTAAGGCCTCAACAGCAAAAAATTCTACCCCCTCTGACAGAGATTCAAGGGCACTGGACAGATAGGGCAAAATGGATGTTCATCGTGCATACAGCTGCAGTCATTAGAGATGGGTTATCCTGCCATCAGGCAGGTCCTCGGTCGGCCGAATTCCAAAGTCTAGGTCCGGCGTCGGTTGTCGTCACTTCTTCCCTGACGTCAGTGTGGCAGGGGTATAAAAGAGGCAGCCGACGCCATTTTCTTCAGTCTTTCTTGCCGCGCGGTGCCTGAAGCAGAAGCAGTTCGCAAGTGCCGGTCGGCCAGCTCCTGAGATTTACGAAAGTATTTCAGCCGAAGTCTTCTTTAAAGCTAAGTACCCGTTGAAACTTTTCTTGCCTCAGACCGATGTCAGACAAAGTTAATAATTGCATTTCTTGTGGGAAGCAAATACCGCATAAGGATATCCACTCTTTCTGTATACCTTGCTTAGGCCCAGACCATGACGTCTCGCCCTGCCGTTTTTGTGCTAGATTCAACAAGCGCACTATTAAGTGCCGGGCGGAGTTCGCCCTTCATTATTTTGGCAAAAAATTTTATTATATCATGTCATCGGATACACCAGCACCAGTTTTGAGCAAAAGATGCAAAGATAAGGACCAACATCCGAGGTCCGCACCGAGTACTGAGACCACGCTTAGGCCGACTACCGGTTCTCAGCGAGGCGCCTACGCAGCCCCTGAATACCGATGAAACTACATTACCAGTGACTTCAGTACCCGAGGTCGCAGGCTCCTCTTTCTCCATTCCTGCTGCAGATACCGACGCCACTCTTGGTGGGGAAACAAAATTTAGTCAGGCCTACCATTTCTGAAGGCGTCTTCAGGCCTTCCACCTTCTCTATTAAATCCTTCACTAAATCTAAAGCAGCCATGAAAACTAAAAAACAGGGTCCTCAGACCTCCTCTCAAGGCTCCATGCCTAAACGGCAGATGCTTAAAATGGCTGAGGATTTGATTACTCTCATCAGGGGTTCTCAACCCCCCTCTGACAAAAGACCCAGACTAGAGGAAGACTACCCTTCCTCAGACCAGGCTTCTATTACCTCAGAACACTCTGAGGACCAGGATTACGCCTTTTCCCCTTTCAAAGACTCTGATGCTGAGGAGTCTGTTCCCTCGGTCTCCCCCCCCTGAGGACTACTCTTTTGGGGAAACCCTGCATACATTGAGGGAACACTTTCACTGGGAAGGCCAAGATTACTCAGATTCCAAGAAAAGGCTCAGGGAAGTTCTACTGCTCCCCCAGCATAGGCCCCTGGCTATCCCTCCTGTTTTAGATATTTTGGATGATGTGTACACAGAAGCCAGCCTTAATCCAGATTCTTTACCTCCAGCCCCTGTTAAACCAGACAGGTATTACCGGGATGTTCTCCATGTTTCACTGTTGCAGTCATAACTGTAGGGTGTTCCTGCCGGCAGGCAGCCCGAGGTCAGCCAGAATCCGAAAGTCTGGGTCCGGCGTCGGCTGTACAAGCTAGTACCCTGACGTCAGTACGCTCTGGTACATAGCCCTCAGCCGACGCCATCTTCTCCAGTCTTTCTTGCCGTGTGGTGGAAAGCAGCTCGCAAGTCGTTGGTTGGCAATTTTCGAACAGCGTTTTTTTGTTGTTGTTGGTCCAAAGTTCTTACTTCTCTTCTCAAAGCTAAGTACCCCTTTGGGGAATCTTTTTCTTGTTCCTCCGATGTCAGAAAAAGTTAATAATTGTATAGCGTGTGGGAAACAAATACCTCATAAAGATTTCCACTCTTACTGTCTACCTTGCTTAGGCCCTGACCACGACGTTTCTTGTTGTCGGTTCTGTGCCAGGTTCAACTCTCGTACTATTAAGCGCAGGTACGATTGGGCTTTAAATTATTTTGGCAGACGCTTCAATTATAGAATGTCGTCGGACACTACCGGAGTTCAAAAGAAGCACAAAGACAAAGACAGGCCTCCGAGGTCCAAACAGGACTCGTTGCAGCTGGAGCCAGCGTCCGGTTCGGCTGTCGTCAGTGAGGCGATTTTGCAGCCCCTGTCGTCCGCCACTTCTGAACCGATGGCCGATGCGGACTCCCATGGGGAGCCATCAAGGCCCACTATTTTAACTGCTGCAGGACCTTCGGACGTCGCTCCTTCAGATGGGTCCGGAACCGCTGTGCAGGTACCGGCTTCTGAGGGGGTTTTCAGGCCTACTCACATCACTATTTCAAAGACAAAGACTCCTGTTAAGTCTAAAGTTCTTGCTCAAGTTGCTTCTGAATCTACTCCCAAGACACAAAAGCAATTATTAAAGATGGCTGAAGATTTGCTTACCATGATTAGGGGTTCTCACCCCCCTCCTGAGAAAAGGCCTCGACAGGATGTTACTCTGGATTCCTCTGACCAGGCTTCTGGGTCTTCTGTTTCCTCCTCAGATCAGGACTATTCCTTTCCCCCTTATGAGGATTCGGATGCTGAGGACTCTTTACCCTCGGCCTCTCCGCCTGAGGATTTCTCTTTTGGGGAAACCTTGCATGAGATGAGGGAACATTTTCATTGGGAAGGACAGGAGTATTCTGTTTCCAAGAAGAGGCTTAGGGAATTTCTTCTTCTTCCCCAGCATAGGCCTTTAGCTATCCCTCCTGTTTTGGACATTGTAGATGATGCTTTTTCTGAGGCTAATTTGAATCCTGATTCCATGCCTCCTGCTCCTTCTAAGCCTGATAGATTTTATAGGGTTCCTGACTCTCATTTATTTTTATTTAAAAACCCTTCTGCGGATCCTGAAACTATTTCTCAGGGCTCTAAGGCTGCTAAGGTTGCTACTTCTAAAAATCCTATTCCCTCTGAGAAGGATTCTCGTGCTTTAGACAGGTGGGGGAAAAAGATATATACTTCTGCTACCCTGTCTGTAAGGGCTTTAAATTGCCAGTTTCATATGTTTAAGTATCAGCAATTTCTTTTGTCTGTTTTAAAGCAAAAGCTTGCTTCCCTTCCTGCTTGTGCAGAGGATAAGGAACTTCAGGATGTTTTGCATGCTACTGAACAAGTGAACAAGCATAGTTTACATTGTGGTTTTGATGCTTTGGATGCTTCTTGCAGGGCTGCAGCCTCTGGTACTGTTATCAGGAGACATGCCTGGCTTCGTGAACAAAGTTTACCTGAACAGGTTAAGGCTAAGTTATTAGATGCCCCTGTTCAACATGATGTTCTTTTGGATCCAAGGCTGAGGAAGTTATTAAAAGATGGAAGAAAAGGCAAAGTCTATGCAGACTGTAAAAGATTTCTTGCAAGTTCAGCCTCCTAGATTTTCCAGGAATTGGCCCTCTAAAATTGGTCCTTTCCCACGTCTGACAGGCCTCAAAGGGGAAGATATAGGCGCTCCAGAGGTCGTGGTCAAGGTCAGGCCTCTTACAGATCTAGACAATGGACTGCTTCTTCACCTAGAAGGGGAGAAGACAGATCCCAATCTCAAAGAAAGCAAGCTCAATGACTCTCTCGGTTGGGCTACAGGACCCCTTCACCTGGATGCCCCTCTCGGAGGAAAACTGTCTCTTTTTTACGAAAATTGGACTCATATTACCCAGGACAGATGGGTATTGGACGTGATTTTAAAAGGTTACAATTTCCACTTTCACACTTTGCCAAGGGCTCACGGTTGGCCAGATCTGCCAAAACATCAATGGTCAGAGGCCTTAACTCAAGTGGATGCTCTTCTGGCCATGAGAGCCATAGAGCCTGTTCCACTCTTGGAGATGGGAAAAGGTGTTTATTCAAGACTGTTTCTGGTTCCCAGAAAACAAAACTCATGGAGACCTATTCTGGACCTTTCTGTGTTAAACACCTTTTTGGAAATTCCAAAATTCAAGATGCTTACTCTGCAGCAACTAATTCCAATGCTCTCTCAGGACGCCTGGATGGTGACATTGGACTTAAAGGAAGCCTACTTACATATTCCTATCAGGCAAGAATGCAGGAAATTCCTCAGGTTCAAGGCAGGTTTGAGGCACTTTCAATTCTCTGTACTGCCCTTTGGGTTATCTACTGCGCCCAGAGTCTTTACCAAGTGCCTGGCACCAGTAGTGGCTTACTGCAGACTTCAGGGGATCCAGATTTACCCCTATTTAGACGACTGCCTTATTCAGGCAGACAGCAAAGAACTTCTGCTTCAACATCTGGACTTTGTTCAACGTCTTCTCCTCCTACTGGGATTCTCAGTGAACACAAAAAAGTCACATTTGATCCCTTCTCAACAAATGGTATTCTTGGGAGCCCTCTTAAATACAACCTTACAAAGGGCTTTTCTCACTCCAGAAAAACAAACTCAGCTGGCTTCTACTTTCAGCACCTTAGCAACTCTATCTCAGCTCACTGCAAGGAAATTCCTGCAGGCTCTGGGCTACATGGCTTCCTGCATTCTGTTGATTCCAAACGCAAGGCTTCACATGAGAAAGCTTCAATGGTATCTGAAAAGTGTATGGTCACAGCATTACCACGATCTGGATATTCTGATTCCTCTGATCCCCTGCCTTCAGAGGAGTTCCTCTGGTGGTCCAGGGTATGCACTTTAAACGAAGGAAAGCCTTTTCGTCTTCCTCAACCTACTCAAATCCTAACCACGGACGCCTCGGATTATGCTTGGGGAGCACACTTTCTAGACAATTGCCAGCAGGGAACCTGGACAAAGGACCATCTTCACTGGCACATCAATCTGAAGGAAATGTTGGCAGTTCAAAATGCCCTTCTAGCCTTCAAGAACCTTTTGCAACCAGGGCCTCTGCTAATTCGCACAGACAACACCACGGTCATGTGGTACATCAACAAGCAGGGGGGTTCTCATTCATACCCCCTTTGCAGACTAGCTATGGCTTTATGGGACACAGCTCTAAATTTGAATCTACATCTCCAGGCTCAATTCATTCCAGGGAAACAGAATCACTTAGCAGACAGCCTGAGCAGAAACATTTCAGATCCTCACGAATGGATGCTAGACACCAACTTATTCAACAGGATTACTGCAGTTTGGGGATGTCCCCAGATAGATCTGTTTGCATCCCATCTCAATCATCAGCTACCTCGCTTTTGCACCAGGTCCTTCCACAAAACAGCTTGGAGAGTGGATGCCCTGTCCTTCAGCTGGAGAAGCCTTTCAGCATATGCCTTCCCTCCTCTTCCTCTACTACCTCGGGTATTACTGAAGGTAAAACAGGACAAGCCCAAGTTCCTCATCTTGATTGCTCCGAATTGGCCTCGACAGTTTTGGTATCCAACTTTAAAACACCTGTTCTTGGGGCCTCCTTGGATTCTCCCTCTGAACCCTTCGCTTTTGTCCCAGCATCAGGGTCAGTTACTACATCCCAACCTCAAGACCCTTTGCCTGGCAGCTTGGCTCTTCAAAGGAATTTGATTTCCTCTAGTCTTCCCAAGCAAGTTTTGGATGTTCTTTTGGAAGCTAGACGGCCTAGCACTAGGAAATCCTATGCCTCTAAATGGAAGAGGTTTTGTATTTGGATGCAGGACCGAGGCTCGGATCCTCTGGTACCTGATCTCTCTTCTATTTTACTTTACCTTTCAGAACTTTTATCTAAAGGACTTTCCTTTTCTTCCATTAAGATTCATGCTTCTGCTATTTCTGCATTTCAGTTCTGATCCTCCTGTTTTTTCTCATCCTTTGGTGAAGCAATTCTTGAGAGGGGCTAAAAATTTGCGGCCTCCCAGGACCCCTCCTGTCCCTGCCTGGGATCTTAATTATGTTTTAGAAAAACTAACTTTGCCTCCTTTTGAGCCTGCTGCATCTTCAGATATTAAGTTTTTATCCTGGAAGACTGTTCTTTTATTGGCATTGACCTCTGCCAGAAGGGTCTCAGAGTTGCAAGCTCTTATGGCTGTGGAACCATACCTTATTTTCCATCAGGACAGAGTACCCTTGAGGACCAATCCTACTTTCATGCCTAAGGTGATTTCGAAAGTGGTTTTAAGTCAGACAATTCACCTTCCTACTTTCTTTCCAAATCCTCAAAATAAAGGGGAAAGGATTTTGCATTCATTGGATGTGCACAGACAGTTATGATTTTACCTAGACAAGACTAAAGAGTTCAGAAAGTCTAATCAATTGTTTGTTTCTTTTGCCTCCAGTTCTCTTGGAAAACCTATTTCTAAACAAACTATTTCCAAATGGATTGCTTATGGAATCAGATTTTGTTACACTCATCATGGGAAACAGTTACCAGGTACCATTAGAAGTCATTCTACTAGAGCAGCTGCCACTTCTACAGCTTTCCTCAGAGGAGTCCCTACCAAGGATATCTTGGAAGCTGCCACATGGAGTTCTGTGCATACTTTTTCCAAGCACTACAATCTCCCCCTGTTTTCTAAGACCAGGGCAGGTTTTGCCTCTGCTGTTTTGCAGGGTATTCTTGCCTCCCCTTCTTCTATCTAAAGCCTCCTCCCCTTTTACACTGCTTTGGGATTCCACCCTACAGTTATGACTGCAACAGTGAAACACGAAGAACATAGTACAGTTGTGTACACCTACCATAAATGTAGATGTTCGAGTGTCTTCACTGTTGCAGTCGGGGTTTCCCTCCCTCCTATCCCCTCTTTTTTCTCCCTTTTCCTTTTTTGTGGTGTATTTGTGTTTCCTTGTTGGATTCATTTTTGTTTTGTTGGGGACTTCTGACATCTAGGGCAAGAAAGGCTGGAGAAGATGGCGTCGGCTGAGGGCTATGTACCAGAGCGTACTGACGTCAGGGTACTAGCTTGTACAGCCGACGCCGGACCCAGACTTTGGGATTCTGGCCGACCTCGGGCTGCCTGCTGGCAGGAACACCCTACAGTTATGACTGCAACAGTGAAGACACTCGAACATCTACATTTATGGTAGGTGTACACAACTGTACTTTCCTGATTCTCACCAGTTCCTTTATAAAAGCCATACTGCTGACCCAGAAACTATTTCACAGGGTCCCAAGGGAATAAAGGCCTCTACTGCTAAAAACCCTTTACCTTCAGAGAGAGATTCCAGAGCATTCGAAAGGTGGGGGAAAAAGGTGTATACCTCTGCCACTTTAACCATGAGGGCATTAAACCGTCAATTCCATATGTTAAAGTACGAACATTTTTTTGTTATGTCAGTTGAAAAGCAAAATGACACAAACAGAACAACCAGATTTGAAAGAGTTGCAGGATTTGTTGCATGGTGCAGAGCAAGTGGGTAAACATACCTTGCAGTGTGGTTTTGATGCTTTAGAGGCCTCATGTAGAGCTGCTGTCATGGGGTCTGTTATACGTAGACATGCTTACCAGATCATGTCAAAGCAAAGTTATTAGATACACCACTTCAAAAAGATGCATTGTTTGGTGTTAAAGCTGAGGAGGTACTAAAGAAAATGGAGGAAAAAGCGAAATCAATGCAAACAGTGAAAGATTTCCTGCAGGTACAACCTCCACGCTTCAGCAGAAACTGGCCTTCAAAAAATTGGTCCTTTCCAGCCACGGACAGACCTCAAAAGGGGCAGATACAGACACCCAAGGGGTAGAGGACAACCTCAAGGATCTTACAGAGCAAGACAGTGGCAAGCACCAACCCCAAGAGGTGGAGAAGATAGATCACAGTCATTTAGAAAACAGACACAATGACTTCCCCCTATACCTGCCAAGCAAAGCTTTAATGTCAGCACCTTTGGGCGGAAAACTGGCATTATTTTCAAAAAATTGGCATATTGATACAAAAGACAAATGGATTCTGGACATTATAGACAGAGGCTACAGGTTCCACTTTCACACCCTTCCAAAAATGAGAGGCATGCCAAACCTGCCACAAAATCAAAGGGCAGAGGCACAAAGACAAATTTCCGCTCTCATGGATATGAAAGCGATTCAAGAGGTACCTGCAAAAGAACAAGGTCAAGGTTTTTATTCCAGACTATTCCTGGTACCAAGGAAAGGCAAAGATTGGAGACCTATCTTAGACCTATCCATCCTAAATACATATCTACAGGTGCCAAAATTCAAGATGCTCACATTACAGCAGCTTCTTCCCATGCTGGGCAAGGAGTCTTGGCTGGTAACATTGAACCTCAAGGAGGCATACCTGCATGTCCCTATCAGACAAGATTGCAGAAGATACCTCAGATTTCTTGCAGGTTCAACACATTACCAATTCTCTGCATTGCCCTTTGGCTTATCTACTGCGCCCAGAGTGTTTACGAAATGCCTGGCATCAGTAATTGCCTTCTGCAGACTGCAAGGAATACAAATCTACCCATATCTGGATGACTGCCTGATCCAAGCGGACAGCAAGGACATTCTACTGCAGCATCTGGCGTTTGTAATAAAACTGTTAAACTTCCCGGGATACACAGTGAACAAAAAAAAATCAAAACTAATACCTTCTCAACTGATAATTTTCCTGGGTGCCAGCTTAAGTACAACCACCCAGATGGCCTACCTCACGCCAGACAAACAAGGGCAACTGTCTCAATACTTCAGCAAAATGGCAACTTTCACCAGGCTAACTGCAAGGAAAGTCCTGAAGGCTCTGGGATTCATGGCATCTTGCATCCTACTAATCCCGTGTGCAAAGCTGCATATGAAGAAACTTTAATGGTACCTAAAAAACTTATGGTCTCAACACAGCCACAGCTTGGAAACAATTATACCACTCATTCCATGCCTTCAAAAGGAATTTTTGTGGTGGGCTCAAGCATGCCAATGAAACACAGGTCTCCCTTTCTGTGTACCTCAAGCAACTCAAATCATCACAACAGACGCCTCAGACTACGCCTGGGGAGCACACATGGCAGATCAGTGCATTCAGGGAAAATGGTCCCAAAAAGAGAAGCACCTACACATCAACCAAAAGGAGATGCTAGCTGTGCACAATGCTCTTATGACCTTCAAAGACCTACTGCATCCAGGCCAATTATTGATAAGGACAGACAACACCACAGTCATGTGGTACATAAACAAACAGGGGGGAACTCATTCATACCCCCTGTGCAGGCAAGCCATGACCCTATGGAACACAGCACTGGAATTTCAAATTCAACTACAGGCACAATTCCTGCCAGGGAAGGACAACACACTGGCAGACAACCTAAGCAGAAATATGACAGATCCACACAAATGGAAGTTGCATCCTCAAGTTTTCACAAAGATAACTCAAGCATGGGGACAGCCAGACATAGATCTATTTGCTACCCACAGAAATTACCAGTTGAAAAAATGTTCAAGGACCTATCATCCACAGGCCTGGAAAGTGGACGCACTCTCTTTCAATTGGACAACATTGACGGTCTATGCCTTCCCGCCTCTTCCTCTTCTGACCAAAGTTCTATTAAAAGCCAGAGCAGAGAGGCCACCAATGATTCTCATTGCTCCAGACTGACCAAGACAACACTGGTATCCATTCCTAAAGAGCCTGACACACTCCCCACCATGGATCCTACCTCTAGTCCCTCTTCTGTTGTCCCAGCACAACTACAAAACCCTTCACAGCCAGCTCAAAACCCTAAATCTAGCTGCATGGAGAATTCCTTAATTTCCCAACAGACTCTCCTCTCCAAGGAGGTACAGGATGTCATCTTGGAGGCCAGAAGACCTTCTACTAGGAAAGCCTACTCCGCCAAATGGAAACGATTTTGTTCCTGGAATCAAGAAAAGGGCCAGAATCCTTGGGTAATAAATATACCTCAAATTTTACAGTACCTAGCTGAGATGTTGAACAGTGGCCTTTCCTTCTCCTCCATCAAGATCCACGCTTCAACCATTTCTGCACAATACAACACAGACCCTCCTTTATTCTCACATCCTCTCTTAAGGCAGTTCCTTGGAGGGGCAAAAAATATAAAGCCCCCAAGGAATCCACCAGTTCCAGCTTGGGACCTCAACTTTGTATTGGAAAAGCTGACCCTTCCCCCCCTTTGAGCCAGCTTCTTCAACAGCTACAATACTTGTCATGGAAAACAGCCTTCCTTCTGGCCAACACCTCAGCACGCAGGGTTTCGGAGCTACAGGCCCTCAAGGCTGTGCAACCATTCATCATTTTCCATCAGGACAGAGTTTCCTTACGAACCAACCTTACCTTCATGTCAAAGGTAGTATCCAGTGTAGCCTTGAATCAGACTATCCACTTACCTACCTTTTATCCATACCCACAAAACAAAGGGGAAAGACTACTACATTCCTTGGACATTCACAGACAACTTTGTTATTATTTGGACAGAACAAAGCCATTCAGGAAATCTGAGCAGCTCTTTGTGTCCTATGTTACAGGTGCTCAAGGAAAGGCTATTTCCAAACAGACAATTTCAAAATGGATAGCCCACTGCATACACTTTTGTTACTCATTTCATGGAAAATCTGTGCCTGCATACCTCAGATCCCACTCCACCAGGGCCACAGCTACCTCTGCAGCTTTCCTCAGGGGGATCCCTACCAAGGACATTTTGGAAGCAGCTACTTGGAGTTCAGTGCACACTTTCTCCAAGCACTACCACCTTCCACTATACTCTAAATCTAGAGCGGGCTTTGCCACAGCAGTCTTGCAGGGCATCCTTGCTCCTCCTAGTTCCACTTAGTGCCTACCACCCTTACTTAGCTTTGGGATTCTTCCCATCTGTAATGACTGCAGCTGTATGCACGATGAACATAGTACAGTTTTGTACCTACCATAAATGTAGATGTTCGAGTGCTCATACAGCTGCAGTCCAGGTTACCCCCCCCCTCCGTCCCCTCTTAGGACAGGCCTTATGACAAACACCTTTATCATACAACCTATTTGGGGTATTCTTTTATGGTGTATTTGCTTGCAACTACTGTTTTTTGATTTTTCCATATTGCATGTTTACATAACATTATGTTTTGCCTCTCTTCTCGGGGCACCTGACATCTGGGGCAAGAAAAACTGAAGAAAATGTCGTCGGCTGCCTCTCTTATACCCCTGCCGCACTGACGTCAGGGAAGAAGTGACGACAACCGACGCCGGACCTAGACTTTGGAATTCAGCCGACCAAGGACCCGCCTGACGGCAGGATAACCCATCTGTAATGACTGCAGCTGTATGAGCACTCGAACATCTACATTTATGGTAGGTACAAAACTGTACTTTTATACATCTGCAACCTTAGCAATCAGGGCCTTAAACTGTCAATTTCATATGCGTAAGTACCAACAACATGTTATGGGATTGCTGAAACAGAAAATGATGTTGATTTCAGAATGTGCAGAAAATAAAGAATTGCAGGAATTATTGCATGCATCTGAACAAGTTGGAAAGCATAGTTTGCGATGTGGTTTGGATTCCTTAGAGGCCTCCTGCAGGGCCGCAGATACTGGATCTGTGATTAAGAGACATGCCTGGTTAAAGGAACAAAATTTACCTGATCATATTAAAGCTAAATTGTTAGATGCACCTTTACAGCATGATTCTCTATTTGGTATTAAGGCAGAAGAGGTTTTAAAGAAAATGGAAGACAAAGCTAAGTCTATGCAAACTGTTAAAGACTTCTTACAAGTGCAGCCACCAAGATTCAGTAGACACTGGCCTACCAAAAATTGGGCCTTTCCTGTGTCACAGAGCTCAAAGGGGCAAATCCAGATGCCCTAAGGGTTCCAGACACCAGGCGCAAGACTCCTACAGGTCAAAGCAATGAGGCGCTTTCACCTCCAAATCTGGGGGAGATGAAGCGCAAACCTACAGAAAGCAATCCCAATGACTTCCCTCTGATTACACCAACCACTTATCTTTTGGCAGCACCCATATGGGGAAAATTAGCACTTTTTGCTCAAAATTGGCAGTTAATAACCCAGGACAAGTGGGTACTAAACATCATATCACAGGGATACAGATTCCATTTCCACACTCTGCCAATGGCAAATGGTTGGCCAATCAATGGGCAGAGACCCAGAAACAGGTTACATCCCTCATGGATATGGGGACCATTCAAACAGTACCAGAACAAGAAAAAGGACAAGGTTTTTACTTGACTGTTCTTGGTACCCAGAAAGTACAAGGCCTGGTGGCCAATACTGGATTTATCAATTTTGAACACATACCTGGACATTCCAAAATTCAAAATGCTGACTTTACAGCAGCTTCTGCCCATGTTGGGCAAGAATGCTTGGCTGGTGACTTTAGACCTAAAAGAGGCATACCTGCATGTCCCAATAAGGCAGTCGTGCAGAAGATACCTCAGGTTCAAGGCTGGCTTAATGCATTACCAATTCTCTGCACTGCCCTTTGGCTTATCTACTGCGCCCAGGGTCTTTACAAAGTGCCTGGCACCAGTAATTGCATTTTGCAGATGAAGTATACAAATATATCCTTACTTGGACGACTGTCTCATTCAAGCAGAGAACAAGGACACTCTTCTTCGACACCTGGCATTTGTGAAAAGGCTTCTAACATGCCTAGAGGGTACACAATAAAAGAAAAGAAATCACAACTGGTACCCTCTCAAAAGATAACATTCCTGGGTGCAAGCTTGAATACAACTGCCCAGATGGCTTACTTCACCCCAGACAAGCAAAGGCAACTGACTACTTACTTCAAACTGATGGCAAAAAAACCCCAGTCTTCTGCAAGACAAATTCTGCAGGCTGTGGGCTTCATGGCATCCTGCATCCTACTGATTCCATATGCAAGACTGCATATGAGGAAACTTCAATGGTACCTAAAAAGTTTATGGAGTCAACATTCTCACCGTCTGGAAACAATGAATGTTCATCATGTTACACTGCTGCAGTCATCACACTTGGGTTATCCTGCCATCAGGTGGTTCCGCAGTCAGCCAGAGTTCCAAAGTCTTGGTCCGGCATCGGTTGCTGTCGCTTCTTCCTTGATGTCAGTGTGCCAGGGTTATATAATATGCATCCGACGCCATTTTCTTCAGTATTTCTTGCCATGCGGTGCCCGAAGCAGAAGCAGTTCACAAGTGCCGGTCGGCCAACTCCTGAGATTTTCGAAGTCGAATTTCAGATCCGAGGTCTTCAATAAAGCTAAGTACCCCACTGGGGAAACTTTTTTCTTGCCTCAGACCGATGTCAGAAAAAGTTAATAATTGTATTTCTTGTGGGAAGCAAATACCTCATAAGGACTTCCACTCTTACTGTATTCCATGCCTAGGCCCTGATCACGAAGTCACTAGTCGGTTTTGTGCGAGATACAAACGCACTATAAAAAGACGTTTTGATTTTGCTTTGCATTACTTTGGCCGAAGGTTCAATTATACTATGCCGTCGGATCAACCGATGACCGCAATTCCGAAAAAATGCAAAGAGGATAAAGACAGGCATCTGAGGTCCAAAACTGACGACGAAACCTCTTCTAGGCCAGTCGCCGGTTGGCCGGTTCTCAGTGAGATGCTTTCGCACCCCCTGACACCCGCTACCTCAGAGCCACAAGCCACCTCTGACTCCCACGTGGAGGCGACTAGGCCTCTGGAAACTCAAGGTATTGGCCTACGGAAACTAATCCCTCAGATGGGTCCGGAGCCGCTGAGCAGGCACCGGCTTCTGAGGGTGTTTTCAGACCTTCACAACTTGCCATTAAAACAACAGCCAAGACAAAGGTACCATTAAAGACAAAGAAACAAGTACAGCATTCTCCTGGACAGTCCTCCATGCCTAAGAAACAGATGCTTAAAATGGCCGAAGACCTCATTACTCTAATCAGGGGTTCCCATCCCCCTCCTGAGAAAAAGCCTAGGCAGGATACAGACTATGACTCCTCTGATAAGGTTTCCATTTCCTCTGATTCCTCTTCAGACCAGGGATATTCTTTACCCCCCTATGAGGACTCTGATGCTGAGGGATCTATCCCTTCAGCCTCTCCTCCTGAGGATTACTCCTTTGGGGAAACTTTACACACCATGAGGGAACATTTCCATTGGGAAAGTCAGGAATACTCAGAATCCAAGAAAAGGCTCAGAGATTTCCTCATTGCCTCAGCACAGGCCCCTGGCTATTCCGCCTGTGCTAGACATTGTTGATGATGTGTTCTCTGAATCCAGCTTATCTCCTGACTCTTTGCCCCCTGCTCCAGCCAAACCAGATAGGTATTATAGAGTCCCTGACTCTCACAAGTTTCTTTACAAAAACCCTTCTGCTGATCCAGAAACTATTTCCCAGGGTCCGAAAGGAGTTAAGGCTTCCATTGCAAAAAATCCAGTACCCTCTGACCGAGATTCCAGAGCTTTGGATAGATGGGGGAAGAAAGTATACACGTCTGCAACTTTAGCAGTAAGAGCTTTAAATTGCCAGTTTCACATGCTTAAGTACCAACAATATTTAATGGCTCAGTTAAAACAGAAAATGCTTGCTAGCTCAGAAGCTCCTGATTGTAAAGAAATGCAGGATTTATTGCATGCAGTTGAACAGGTGGGAAAACATACTCTGGAATGTGGATTTGATTCTTTAGATGCCTCTTGTAGAGCTGCAGTTACAGGTTCTGTTATTCGAAGACATGCTTGGTTAAAAGAAAAGAGTTTACCTGAACATGTTAAGGCAAAGTTATTGGATGCTCCTTTACAACATGATACCTTGTTTGGTGTTAAGGCAGAAGAGGTATTAAAGAAAATGGAGGATAAAGCTAAATTTATGCAAACAGTCAAGGATTTCTTACAGGTACAGCCACCACGGTTTAGCAGAAATTGGCCAACAAAAAATTGGTCCTTTCCAGTGTCAGACAGGCCACAGAGAGGCAGATACAGACGCCCAAGAGGCAGATCTCAACCCCAAGGCTCAAACAATGACAGTGGGGCACCTCAATCCCAAAAGGAGGTGAGGACAAGTCTCAACCTTACAGGAAACAGTTGCAATGACTTTCCTTTGCGTACGCCAGGCACGTCCCTTCTGGAAGCCCCCTTAGGGGGAAAACTAGCACTTTTTTCTCAAAACTGGCCAACAATTACCCAAGACAAATGGGTCCTGAATATTGTGTCTCAAGGTTACAGATTCCACTTCCATACTTTACCAAAGCTAAAAGGAATGCCAGACCTGCCACAAAATCAATGGGCAGAGGCACAAAAACAAATTTCAGCCCTCATGGACATGAGAGCTATACAAAAAGTACCACAACAGGAACAAGGACAAGGATTTTACTCAAGACTCTTCCTGGTCCCCAGAAAGGACAAAGCCTGGAGGCCTATACTGGACCTTTCAATTCTGAATACTTACCTGGATATTCCGAAATTCAAAATGTTGACATTACAACAGCTTCTACCCATGCTGGACAAGAAGGCTTGGCTTGTTACTCTGGACCTCAAATAGGCATACCTGCATGTCCCTATCAGACAAAATTGTAGAAGATACCTCCAATTCAAAGCTGGTACAATGCACTACCAATTCTCTGCACTGCCCTTTGGCTTATCTACTGCGCCCAGGGTCTTCACAAAGTGCCTGGCACCAGTAATTGCATTTTGCAGACAAAAAGGAATTCAAATATATCCATACCTGGACGACTGCCTCATTCAAGCAGAGACAAAAGACATACTTCTACAGCATCTGGCGTTTGTGAAAAAGTTGCTAATTTCTCTAGGGTACACAGTAAACGAAAAGAAGTCAAAACTAGTGCCCTTACAACAGATCACATTCCTGGGTGCCAGCTTAAATACAATGGCCCAGATGGCTTACCTCACGCCAAACAAGTGCAACTAACTCAACATTTTCAACTACTGGCAAAAACGTCCCATCTCAATGCAAGAAAAATTCTGCAGGGCCTGGGATTCATGGCATCCTGCAAACTACTTAATAACATATGCCAGACTGCATATGAGGAAATTACAATGGTACCTAAAAAGTGCTTGGACTCCACATTCTCACAGTCTAGAAGCAGTAATTCCAATAATTCCCTGCCTACAATAGGAGTTTCGATGGTGGGCACAGGCATGTCACCTAAACAAGGGTCAGCCTTTTACCCAACCCACAGCCAGGCAAAGTCTAACAACAGATGCTTCAGACTATGCCTGGGGAGCACACATGGCAGGAACATGCATTCAGGGCAAGTGGACCACAGACCAGATGCATCTTCACATCAATCAAAGAGAGATGCTGGCTGTTCAAAATGCCCTAACAGCTTTCAAGGACCTTCTACATCCAGGACAACTACTACTAAAGACAGACAACACCACAGTAATGTGGTACATAAACAAACAAGGGGGCACTCGTTCTTATCCCCTCTGCAGGCAAGCCATGACCTTGTGGAACACAGCTCTAACGTACCAAGTGCACCTGCAAGCACGATTCCTGCCAGGAAAGAAAAATACTCTGGCAGACGACCCAAGCAGAAATATCATGGACCCTCATGAATGGAAATTGAATCCACAAATCTTCAGCATGATAACACAAAAATGGGGATGCCCAGGCATAGATCTTTTTGCCTCCCCTCTGAATTGCCAACTACAAAAATTCTGCACAAGGACTTATCACAAACAAACATGGAAAGTGGATGCTCTTCTGTTCAGCTGGAAAAACCTAAAAGTCTATGCCTTCCCACCACTGCCTCTCCTTTCAAAGGTACTCCTAAAAGCCAGACAAGAAAAAACACAGATGATCCTGATTGCTCCAGACTGGCCACACCAGCACTGGTACCCTATCTTAAGGAACTTGGCTCAGGGCCCACCACGGATTTTGCCCCAAATTCCACACCTTCTGACTCAACAAAACAATCAGATCCTGCACAGTCAGCTCAAAACCCTAAGCCTGGCTGCATGGCAGATATTTTAGTCAAACGGACAATACCTCTCTCTAAAGCTGTTATGGATGTCATTTTGGAGGCCCAGAGGCCTAGCACCAGGAAAGCTTACTCAGAAAAATGGAAGAGATTCTGCGCCTGGAACCAGGCTCACAGCCTTGACCCTCTTGTTCCAAACATCCCTCAGATTTTACAATACTTAACTGAGATGCTGGACAGAGGCCTATCCTTTTCATCAATTAAGATTCACGCCTCTGCCATTTCTGCACATTACAACACGGATCCTCCTTTATTCTCTCATCTCTTGCTAAAGCAGTACCTCAGATGGGGCTAAAAACATAAGACCACCCCGGAGAGCACCAACACCAACTTGGGACCTCAATTTCGTTTTGGAAAAACTGACCCTACCACCTTTTGAGCCAGCCAATACAGCCGATCTAAAATTTTTATCATGGAAAATAGCTCTGCTCCTGGCAGTAACTTCAGCACGAAGAGTCTCAGAGCTACAGGCATTAATGGTAGTGGAACCTTTTATAATTTTTCATCAGGATAGGGTATCTTTAAGGATAAACCCTACCTTCATGCCAAAGGTGGTATCTAGTGTGGCTCTTAACCAAACCATCCATTTGCCTACTTTTTATCCAAACCCCCAAAATAAAGGGGAGAAACTCCTACATTCTTTGGACATACACAGGCAGCTACGCTTCTACTTAGACAAAACAAAAGCTTTCAGAAAAACTGATCAACTGTTTGTAGCATATGCTGCAGGATCACAAGGCAAGGCTATCTCAAAGCAGACTATATCCAAATGGATAGGACACTGTATTCGATACTGCTACACACAGCATGGAAAATCAGTCCCTAATAACATTAGGCCTCATTCCACCAGGGCAACAGGCACTTCAGCAGCCTTTCTCAGAGGAGTACCTACCAAGGAAATGTTGGAGGCTGCAACTTGGAGTTCATTGCACACCTTCATCAAGCATTACCACTTGCTTCTTTACTCTAAATCCAGAGCAGGATTTGCCACTGCAGTTCTGCAGGGCCTCTTAGCCAATCCTAACTCTTTATAGAACAGCCACCCAAGCTTAGCTTTGGGATTCAACCCAAGTGTGATGACTGCAGCAGTGTAACACGATGAACATAGTACAGTTTTGTACCTACCATAAATGTAGATGTTCGAGTGTTCACACTGCTGCAGTCCAGGTTACCCTCCCTTCTTCCCCTCTGAACTAGCTGGACTTATCTATAACCTTCTGTCCTATACAACTTTTGGGGTGTATTTGCTGGTAACTGAAGGTATTGTTTTTATTTTATATGTGTATTTTTGATTAGCAATATGTATTGCCTACCCACTAGGGGGGCACCTGACATCTGGGGCAAGAAAAACTGAAGAAAATGGCGTCGGATGCATATTATATACCCCTGGCGCACTGACGTCAGGGAAGAAGCAACAGCAACCGACGCCGGACCAAGACTTTGGAAATCTGGCCGACTGCGGGACCGCCTGATGGCAGGATAACCCAAGTGTGATGACTGCAGCAGTGTGAACACTCAAACATCTACATTTATGGTAGGTACAAAACTGTACTTTCCTCTCATTCCCTGCCTGCAACAGGAGTTTTTATGGTGGGCAAAGGCATGTCACCAAAACATGGGATGGCCATTCACTCTACCCCCTGCTAGCCAAACCATAACAATAAACACATTAGATTATGCCTGGGTGGCCCACATGGCAGAAAGATGCATTCAGGGCATATGGTCACCAAAACAAATGCATCTGCATATCAACCAGAAAGAGATGCTAGCTGTTCAAAATGCCCTAACAGCCTTCAAGGACTTACTTCAACCAGGACAACTACTGATAAAGATGAACAACACCACAGTCATGTGGTATATAAACAAGCAAGGGGGCACACATTCATACCCCCTCTGCAGATTAGCCATGGCACTGTGGAACACAAACACAGCTTTGACCTACCAAATACATCTTCAAGCTCAATTCCTGCCAGGAAAACAAAACACTCTGGCAGACGATGTAAGCAGAAACCTCATGGATCCTCACGAGTGGAAACCAAATCCTCAAGTCTTTAGGATGATAACAGAGAAATGGGGGAGCCCAGATCTACATCTGTTTGCCTCTCCTCAAAATTATCAACTGAAAAGATTCTGCGTAAGGACTTATCACAGACAAGCATGGAAAGTGGACGCCCTATCCTTCAGTTGGAAAAACATATCAGTTTTACGCCTTTCCTCCTCTGCCTCTTCCCCCCAAAGTCCTCCTAAAGGTCAGACAAGAGAAACCAAAGATGATACTAATTGCTCCGGACTGGCCCCGCCAATACTGGTACCCAATCCTAAGGAACTTGTCTCAATACCCAGCTTGGACCTTGCCTCAAAGACCACAACTAGTGTCCCAGCAAAACAATCAAGTCCTGCACAATCAACTACAGACTCTGAACCTGGCAGCATGGCTGATCCATGTAGTCATACAAACAACACCTCTCAGTAAAGCTGTGATGGAAGTCATTTTGGAAGCCAGAAGGCCTAGTACTAGAAAATCTTATGCTGACAAATGGAAGAGATTTTGTGCTTGGAATCAAGCACAAGGAGCCGATACAGCAGAACCAAATATTCCTCAGATATTGCAATACTTAATGGAGATGCTTGACAAAGGCCTATCTCTCTCATCAATTAAAATCCATGCCTCTGCCATTTTGGCTCATTACAATACAGAGCCACCAATCTTTTCTCATCCTATACTAAAGCAGTATCTTAGAGGAGCCAAAAATGTAAAGCCTGCTAGAGGATCACCATTGCCTGCATGGGACCTCAATTATGTGTTGGAAATGCTCACCCTGCCTCTATTTGAACCAGCTGCTACCACTGATATAAAGTTCTTATCATGGAAAACAGCTCTGCTACTAGCAATTACTTCAGCAAGAAGAGTTTCAGAGCTACAGGTCCTCATGGCTATAGAGCCTTTTATCATATTTTACCCAGACAGGGTAGCTCTGAGGACAAATCCTACTTTTATGCCCAAGGTGGTTTCCAGTGTGGCTCTTAACCAAACAGTTCATCTGCCAGCCTTTTATCCAAATCCGCAGAACAAGGGGGAGAGAATTCTGCATTCCTTGGACATACACCGACAGCTAGGATTCTACTTAAGCATGACTAAAGCTCTAAGAAAAACTGAACAATTACAAGTGACATATGCTGCAGGATCAGAGGGCAAGGCTATTTCAAAGTAGACAATTTCAAAGTTGATAAACCACTGCATACATTTCTTCTACTTACACCATGGTAAACCTGTGCCCAAGGGCATTAGGTCTCATTCCACCAGAGCTGCAGCTACTTCAGCAGCCTTTCTAAGGGGAGTACCAACCAAAGACATTCTAGAGGCTGCTACTTTGAGTTCTGTTCACACCTTTACAAAGCATTATCATTTGCCTCCTTACTCTAAATCCAGAGCAGGCTTTGCCATTGCAGTTCTGCAGGGCCTTATAGCCGCTCCTAATGCTGCTTAGCTCCAGCCCCCCAACCATAGCTTTGGGATTCTACCCAAATGTAATGACTGCAATAGTGAAACACGAAGAACATAGTACAGTTGTGTACACTTACCATAAATGTAGATGTTTGAGTGTATTCACTGTTGCAGTCCAGGTTACCCTCCCGCCATCCCCCTGTCATTCTGGAGTTTATCTTTCCTTCTCTATCTTCTACAACCTATGTGGTGTATTTACTTTTAGATGAAGGTAAAGTTTATATTGATGCATGTATATATATATTTATATATTTTTGCTACCTTTTTGGGGGCAATTGACATCGGGGGCAAGAAAAACGAAAGAAAATGTCATCAGCTGCATGTTTTATACCCCTGACGACCTGACGTCATGGAAGAGGAGACAGCACCCGACTCAGGACCCAAGACTTTGGAATTCAGGCCAACTGAGGGCAACCAGCCAGCAGATTACCCAAATGTAATGACTGCAACAGTGACTACACTCGAACATCTACATTTATGGTAAGTGTACACACCTGTACTTTCCTCCACTTCAAAAGCAGGGAGTGCTAAGCCACCCCCTTATGGTAAGAACTAACAATGACTTTACACCTCCACCCCTTACCTCTGCCCACCTGCTTGTGCCCCTAGGAGGAAAACTCTCCTTCCATGCAAACAACCGGGCCTCTATTACCAACGACCGATTGGTCCTCAACATAGTATCCCAGGGATACAAATTTTATTTCCACACTCTGCCAACCCCAAAAGGGTTCCCAGATATTCCTCCAAACCAGTGGGCAGAGGCCAAAAAGCAAGTTCTTTCCCCACGGGCAATATAGCATGTTCCTGCAGACCAGATAGGCCAAGGTTTCTATTCCAGACTCTTCCTGGTACCCAGAAAAGAGCGCACCTGGCACCCAATCCTCCATCTATCCATTCTAAACATTTTTCTTTTAATACCAAAATTCAAAATGCTCATCCTTCAGCAGCTTCTTCCTATATTTTCCAAGGATGCACTGACCTCACTGGGTATACTATCAGCAAAAATAAAATCAAAACTAGTCCCCACACAAAAAATTGTATTCAGAGCAAGTACAGCCACAGCATCCCAGAGATGGCATCTTACTCAGAAAAACTAAACCTGACAGGCTAGTTCCCCTTCGCACAACCCACACCCTCACCACAGAGACGCAGACTACATGCCTGGGGTGCACACCTGGCTGGCAGGCTTCAGGGCCATCATTGCCCAAATCAAACACATCTGCATCAGCCAAAAAGAGATGCTGCTGTTCATCATGCCCTTTGCTTTTCAGACCCCCCTACCCACCCCTTCTAGTGATCAAAACAGAACACACCACACCAATGTGTATATCAATAAGCAGGAGAGACCACTCTTATCTCTCTGCTTGCTGCAGGCTTTTCATGACATTGGCACACAGCTTCAGCCATACAATACACCTCACAATTCACAAAGCCATCCCCTCCCCAAACTCTGTGGCAGATAACTTAAACAAGTTGCTAGACCACACGAGTGGCAACCAGAACCCAGAAGAACCTTAACCTCTGTTAACCCCCAGAAGGGCACCACCCTGTTCCTCCTCCTTCCCACTCCAATCATCAGCTTGCATTTTCCAAAACCAGGAACCACAGCAAGTCCCAGTCAAGATGATCTGATCTGATTTCAATGTGGGTCTCTTTTGATCTTATGCATTTCTCTACCACCATTCAAGTGGACAAGGCAGTGGCACAGCCCCAGACTGGCCACACCAGCACTGGTACCACTGCTGTGCATGTCACCCGCAGCATGTCACTCCTGCTACCATGGCACAACACCTCAGATCCCAACACGCCTGACCCAGAAGAATGGAGAATTCATGCATTCAGAATTGCACAGCCTGGCTGGCAGCCTGGCTTATTCCATGACCTCCACTCTGCAGTCCTGCTCCAGCCCATGTTAACAAGTGCTTCTGCATGCCCCATTCCAGTGCAGACCTAATAGAAATTCCTATGCTGTGTTGACAGTAAGGGAGCCGAAACTAAACAGCCCTCCCAGCCTCAGCCCCTCCCTTCCTCCTCTCTATCTGATTACCTAGCTACTACACCGGGTCGGGTCTTCTTTTCTATTAAATTAAAATTCATGGCTCTGCCATCTCTGCTCATTACAGCACAGAGCCACCTCTCTTCACACTTACAACTTAGGGCCACCTAGAACATCCTTGGCCTCCAGCTTGGGATCTTAACTTATGTTGAAAACCCAATTTACCCCTTTGACTCTGAAGCTCTGTGCAGAGGTAAATTCTCTTGGAAAAACAGCCTTGCTTCTGGCCATCTTGGAAAACAGCCTTTTTTCTGGCCATCACTCTCATGGCTGTGGCTGTAGAGCCTACACTCATTGCTGATGCTGACTCCATCTTTTCGGGATTAACTCGGTCTCCTCGCTCTCCCATTCTCCAGTGTGGCTCTACAACCAAGTGTTGCCTTTGCCCAATCCATTCATTTGCCCATTTTTTCACTAACCCATAAAGAAAAGAATAAAATAGATGTGCACAGACAGCTCCAGACAGATGTGCACAGATCTATAAAGGAAAATATCTTTTAGAAAAATTGACTCATTGTGCTGCAGCCAGGGGCAGAAGGCCACATCCAAAGAAATGTCTCAAACAATATAGCATAACATCCAAATTTACTGCATAACTTAAGGAAAATTGCTGCAAAGGAGATCAGGGAAAATTCCCACAAAGCAACCTCCACCTCTGCAGCTTTTCTCAAAGCACCTCTGCAGCTTTTCCTCCAAGAAGCTGCCACCGCTCAAGAAATTCTGGAACCACCAACACCGCGTGTTTCATCTTCCAATTATTCTCACCAAATCCAGGGTGGCTTTTGCCATCAGGGTCTTGCCTGGCATCCTACCTCTACCTACTCCTTCCCAGCTCTTCTCCCCCCCCTTCTTCAGCTTTGGAAGTGACCCAGTATAAACATAGGATAATTGCAAAAAAGAACATAGTACAAGATAACTGTACAATGTTATATGTATTCACTATGTTTGTCTGTAGTCCTGCTTTCCTCCCTCTCTTTCCCCTCTGTCCTCCCTCTCTCTCTCTCTCAGGAATTTTTTTTATTACTTACTGATAGTTTATCATTTACTTCCAGCCCCTAAAAGCTGACTCCACCATACGCTAGCCCTGATTTTGATGTAATGGCATTGGCTGCCTGAAAACTGATTATACCACAACCTGACGTCCGGTTCGAGCAACAGCAACCGAAGTAGAGAATAAGCCCCGTGTATTCAGGGTGAGGAGGGCTGACCCTTACAGGATTCACAGAGAAGTGTGATGACTGCTGACTGCATAACAGAACATCTATGACCGCAACAAGTGTACACAACTATATTTCACTTGCATGCTGGAGAGAATATTATACCAACCTAACAACCTAATTACTGGGCTACTTCAACCTACCACTCATTAATTTAATCTGGAAAACTGCTCATGTACCAATACCAATACAATGGTTCTCATTAACACTATTGCCCCTGATCAGCTCGCTCGTTTTAATTCCCAACAGTAAGAGGCATCCGGTTTCTTGGCCATTACTAACATGGGCGACTGCTCTACACCAATAGTCAATTCCTCCCTGGTGTTTCACACCAACACAAAATAACCCCCCAAATCCACCCCCCCACACACACACAATTACAAAGGTGTAACCACCATGAAAACAGCACCAAATAACCAATTTTGGGCTTGGGCTAACAGCTAACTTCACACCAACAAACAGCACACCATTTAATAGCAGCATAAGTGCCAATGGCTACACTGAACCGCAATGTAAAATCATACGCAAATGCAATGCATGGACACCGCCATACCGAAAGAACCAAGACGCCTCCTCCAAAAAATGGAAGCCAATCTCTCCAACCCTGGTGGAACTCCCCTATAAATACAGAAGGTAAAACTGAGAGCGAATAAGGTGAAGTCCCAAGACTGAAAACTCCTTATCAGCACTCACAAAAAGCTGAGGAGCCCTCTCAAAACTCTGTAAAGCTAGCTATGAAAAAGCTATGAAATTAGAATTAGTAAAGATAACCCAGATTCCTTCTATATACATGTAAAGAATTTCCTTCTATATACCCAGATTCTGAGCTACTGCACAATGGTACTGCTCGGCCTGAGCCACTGCATATTGGATTGCCGATATGCTGACCATTCACTTTACCCTTTACCCACCAGTCCCAGACACACAATACCACTTCCATTACAAGTACATTGCCAGGTACCCACCAGGCCTGCTGCACAGGTTAAAAAGCACTGTCCAACCTGCACTGTAAGGCAGGTTAACAATTCCTGGATATTCCTGGCTGTATTCTACATGGGACCTGGAGTGATATGGCTGGGCACCTGTGTGCCCTACCCTCACACAGCCTCACCTCACAGCCAGCCTCTATTCATATGCACTGCCACAGGAATGCCTCTTCACAAAGGAGGAGAGACTACAGACCCCTCTCAACTATCGAGGAGAGACTGATAACCTGATTCTGATATGTAAATTAGCCTGATGCATCATCACAGACCTGATAAACAAGGATATAGAATTCCAATGATAAGATCCCGCATAGATTGGTTTTGTTGATCTGGATCATGTGACAGATTGATTGTCAATCAACTTCAATGAAGTCACCAGAGCTGTGGAACTTCTTTGAGGTGGTTCATAAAGCAAACCTTGATCTGGCCAACCCCTTTGTACAGCCTAGGTTCAGAAATCATAGAAAACTCACTAGCATTCCCTCAACCCCTATAGCGGAATTCAGACAGGCTGCAAACAGGCTCACTAATAGAACTCACAGTGTTAAAGTAGTTGACTCAAGTCAGACTGCTGACTATTAGTTACGAGTGGAGACCAACAGTCAGGTCCTGTCCTCTCCACGAAGGAGTGTTTAAGTCCTCCAGGACAACTCAAAGGACCTCACATGTATCTACAAAACAATGATTCGTTGGCTGAGATAGTGTCCCTGAGCGTGATCCATGATGGAAAATAGAAGTTGGGACTGAGACTGGTAACTGGTGCGTTAACCATGACCAAAAACATCCTTGGTGGAGAACGACAAACAAAGTCTCCCCCATGATTCCCACATTGAGAAAAGTCAGCTCGGAACACAGAAGGCATCTGGGGTGGGAACATAGGCAGGCAAGGCATTCTTTTGAAATTACCATTGCTACTGTGCAGTCAAATCTGGGAAACACCCATTGCATCTCACCTCTTTTGACCACCACCCCAGGACTGTACAAGGTTAAAGACTCTGTACTCTTCCCATCTTCGGCCTAAGGGTTTTGACCACAGGGGTTTGGCATTTACTGACCTAGAGCCACCTGCAACAACACCAGAGTACTTGAGCAAACTTCACCCTGAGTGATTAAAGACCTTAACAACTGTACCTATATGGAAGACCCAAACTATCAATCCTGTATTCTCAGTCCTATAACACTTGTAGGATATCAACTCAGACCCACAAAAAAGCCAGTCCAACTCCAGACCTGCATATCTCCTACCACAAAACAAACCTGCAGACCCACTGCACTTTAGATTACAACCAGACCTCAACCCATTAACACAATCAACAGAATCCCAGGGAGGGAACCTCATACTCCAGAGAGACTCCAACAGATCTACATATTAGACCACATGTCAAACAGATCCAGTCACTCTGAAGTGGAGAAGTCTTGATGGAAAGATGGGAAATAGATTTCAGGTCCATTAGTCTCTGGGCTCGGGCTCTGAATGAGGAATGCACTGAACCAAGAACATGGTGCACAATCCCAGGGTATCACTCTGGTGGCTATTTGTAAGTAGAGATTAAGTATTAGCCTAGTAAACACCCGCCCACCTATGTATCCCATGGCAAGTAATTGTAAGAATTGTTAGAACTGAGGATTAAGTATTCACCTAGTTATAATGTCAAGTTGATTAAGTTCTTTTGAAAGAACTGTAATATTAAAGCATTTTTACCTACTAATTATCGTTAAGCCTTGATCAGAGATCATAGCCAATATTAGTTCTGATTCCTTTAACCTTCTTCATTGGGCTTTGTTGGCTTTTGGCACGTTATCATAGGGCCATCCTGGCTCCGCCATATACAGCAGAGTTTTCTTCTTCTTTGTTGCCAGGCTCGTTAAACCTTCCATGAACCCACACACTCATGTGCACTCCCAAGGCTAGGGCCACCGAGAGGCCAATACACCCAGGAGCATGCTCAGGGATGTGGAGGAAACCGAGCACCTGGAGGAAACCCCCGCGGCCAATACAGAGAAAGTTGACTCAAGAACATTGGTACCTCCCCAGAGAGGAGAACCGGAGCAGAATACCTTGCTGTGAGGACACAACTTCGCACCACTGCTGCCCTCTTTATACAGACTAATCGATGTATAAGATCGTAGTAGAAGAAGTTTGCATATACTAGCTCTGAATTGTTGAGACTGAAGCGCATCCAGAAATTTTTCACAAGACTGATTTGATGTTTAAGACAATTTTTATATGCTGAAAGGCAAAGATGATTGTCTTTGTATTCTGTAGGTTATAAATGTCAGAAATAAATGTGTTGATGAAAATTTGTTATTGTGAATTAAAAATGTGAAAAATGTTGAATTATGTTCTTCCATAAATATGGTAGTAAAAAAATTTAATAAATTAGTAGTTTTCCAAAAAATAGAATAATAGAATAGTCTTGTGTTTA
Source organism: Protopterus annectens (assembly GCF_019279795.1). NCBI lineage: Eukaryota > Metazoa > Chordata > Ceratodontiformes > Protopteridae > Protopterus > Protopterus annectens. The sequence continues at coordinate 868,219,001 of NC_056741.1, read as the reverse complement.
AATGTTTGAATTAAAATTACTCTTTTGGAAATTAGATTTAGTGATTGTGTGCTGTTGTTTAGAAAGTCTGAAAATCAATGGATTAAAAAGAAGAATATTAAATGCAGATTGAGTAGAAATAATTTAGGATTTGTGAGTTAGAACTTCTTCAGTATCTGAAACTTTTGTCTCCTGCTTTCAGGTGGCTGTCTCTGTAATGAGTAACAAATGGGATTTCCTTCCTGACTGGCCTGTCATGGCACAGTTTAAATACCTTTAGTTCACACACTTGGAGTAAGTGAGCAACCAACCTCCCTGGCACATACCATGGTGTCCCAGTGCTGGGTTAGACTGATGAACCTGGCACAACACATTCTCAGTTCATTGCAGCTCACTCTGTTTAACTCTCCATTGTAGTATGCATTGTAAGAATTTTCCTGCATTCCTTGCTGAAAAAATGGTAAAAAAAAATGGCAAACATTGTGGCTAGTGGGCTCTCTCTCGCCCTTTAGTTTAGTCTGGGGGGGTTTCCCTCCTCTTGTTATTGTGTGTGTGTAAGTGTTCATCATAGAGCAGTGTTGGCTAAATCTAATTCTTGGGACCTGCCATACAAGAACCCTGACACCAAATCCAAATATCAGACTCTTTCACAATGCCCCAGCTGGCAAACATCTTTTGCTGTCTGACAACAGTATGTCAATGTTGTAAAAGTTTATTGTCCAGTGCCATCTTAATTTCTTTGTCATGTAGACCAGTGCACAAGACAGCATTTGTGAGCATCGTCAGTCCATTGTTTGGCTTGAAGTACCAGAGTATTCAGACAAGTACCCCATTGAGGATCTTACATTATCTTTATAGTTTTTTATGTTGGTTATTAATATTTTAAAAAGTTAATAACTGCCTTTTGTATTAGAAACAAATCCCCCACAAAGACTTCCTCTCCTGTTTATTCTGTTTAGGAGCTCAGCATGACATGCCTAACTGCCCCTTTTTGTGTTAGGTTCAACAACAAAGCCATTAAATGTAGGTTTGAATTCCCCCAACAGCATTTAGATTCTGATAGGGCTAGGGCTTTGCGTACTATGGCATCTGCTCATTTCCAGGACATTGCCTTGAAAGAAATGAAAAGACCTGCCCAAAGTAGAAGAAAAGAGATGTTTCTGGTTTGGCTCCACACACCACCTAAATATCATTGACTCAAGTGAGGGACCTTTGCAGCCCCTTAACCTGATGCCTGTTAGGCTGCAGTCCTCTGGCAGGCAGCATGACTACAGTCCAATTCTCACACACAGACTACAGACCATCGGTTGGGTTGAAGCCACTAAGCTGGCCATAGCTTACGATGCCATGATTCTGGTGACAAAGTGTGAAAATACTTGTCTGCACCCAAGCTCAAAAACATCCAAACCTAAAAGAGGGGCAGGTGCTGCCTAAAGCTTCTGTCTGTTGAGCTCTGGTGTCGCCACAGAACCTAGTCAGGCTGGCACATGGCTTCATGAAGTCTAGCAGCCCACCCTGGAAAAGGAGCCTGTGCCAGGAACCTTTAGTGGGGAAAGAAAAAGGGACACTTTCCCACAGGGAGATGCCAATTCTGTAGCATCAGGAGATGAAGAGAATCTGCCTGTGTGTATCGTCTTTCCCCTCAGCAGTATGACTTTGACGCAGAAGACACCTTGTCCTCAGTTTTAGCCCCGGACATATCTTTTGGAAATAACCTCAGTAAGATAAAGGACTTTTTTAATTGGAAGTCTACAAAATTCTGGACTAGGCTAACTGTAGAAAGCTACTGAGCCTCCCTACCCCAGACTCCTGGCTATACTTCCAGTCCATAAAGACTTGGACAAACCATTTGCAGTCATGTCTTTGCAGCCAGATGCTTTTCCTTCTGCTTCAGGCATACCTCTCAACCAGTAAGTGGAAGTAATCTGGACAAAACCAAACATTATGAGGACAAAGACCCAAAAATAGGGACACATTTTAAATATTGCTCTTATACACTTAGTTAATATACTAGAAGATTTTGCATTAGCATGCATTTTCTAAAGGATATGAAATCTGAAACTCAAATGTCTATTATTATTTAGTGACATTAATCCTCAATGATTTGCCAGAAAATGACACATTTTGTAAGGGACAGACAAAAAATAAGAGACAAAAATCTGGACATTTTAGGAAGCCTGATCACCTTTATAGGATGCTTGTGTCCCATAAGCATATTTGTAAGAATCTAATGGTGGATCCAGCTGTCTATGGAATTGTCCAGGGAATCATCTGGGCAGGCATCCAAGAATCCCTTGACAGGCTGATAGGAAATGTAGACTCCTAGACTGATATGACAAGAAGACATACATCTCAGCCACCCTGACCATGAGAGCTTTGAACTGCCAGTTCCATATGCTGAAATACTTTTGAGTCCATGCAGTAACAAGTAAAAAAAAAAAAAAAAAAAAAAGACAAAAATTGGCTGTGACATGTAGGGTGGCTGCCATGGGGTCTGTGATAAGGAGACATGCCTAGTTGAGGACTCAACCCATCAGATTATGTAAAAGCAGAGCTTCTAGATACACTATTGGATAGGGATCATCTCTTTGTCCCCCCCCCCCCCGCACAACAGAAAAGGTGTTTGAGAGACTGGACATAAAGGGGAAAAGATGGTCTGTTAAAGAATTCTTTCTTTCCCCTACCCCTAGATACAACAGGAGTTGTCTCAGCAAGTCCAAGCTGTTTCTGCCTAAACAAGAAAAGTAAACAAGAAAAGTAAACCACCCACATGGAAAAGCCCCAAGTATCAATGAAAGTGGCAAACCAATCTAAAATTAAGGTAGTCTAAGGACCCAGTCCTTCCCAGGAAGCAGCTGTGACTGTACTCAACATCTCCCCCTCCCTTCCCCTAAAATCCACCACATTCCCTTCCCTCCTTGGAAGAATACTTGTTTCCTTCTTCAGACATTGGGAACAGATCACCCAAGGCAAATCCATACTGCAGAATGTTAAGTTGTCTATCTCGCCTTCATTCTTGCTGGATGGGTTCGGAGCCGACCTCGGCTCCGACTCGGCCACTCTAAAAGCTCGAGAGTTGGTTCCACCGGCTCGAGGCTCCCCTTATATCCCACAATGCTAGGCGATAGTTACCTCAGATCTCGTTTGCCGCTACAGCTTCGAGGTTGGTTGTTTCTACCGGTTCCTGGTGAGTGCTATTTTTCTTGTAAAAATTAGCCTTTAAAAACCCCTTTTAAGTTAATATTCTTACTTAATTAGTGTAGGTTAGAAAACTTATTCCCGACCCTAAATTTTTTTCCGGTTCTTTCCCCAAGAACCTTTGGTTCTTCCATTGGGCCTTTAGGCCTTCCCTTCCCTAGTGGAGTGTGTGTGTTTTTTGTAGTTTATTCTAGTTTATTATAGTTTTAAATACTAGTATTACTACTAATTTTATTGTGTTTTCCTGACAGGGTATAACTTGTGTGTTTGTGTGCGTGTTTGTGTACACCTGTCAGTCAAAAATGTCTAAAGAAGCAAAGGTCTCCGGATTCAAGAAGTGTGATGCGTGCTGTCAGAAAATGTCTCTGACAGACGCTCACACTTCTTGTGTCTATTGTCTGGGGCCTTTGCACCTGCAGGACTCCTGTGCTGTGTGCCATGGCTTCAGCCCCAGGGTCCTGCAGGAAAGAAAAAATAAATTAATTCTTAGAGGCTTACTGAAGCCAGAGGATTCCCTGTCTGTTTCAACAGGGAAGCCCTCTAAGGCATCGTGGTCTTCGGCTCCAGCTTCTGAGCCGAGACCTCAGGTTGCTCAACCTTTGCCTTTATCGGCTCCGGCTGGAGCCGATAAGTCTCAGTCCACAGTTTCTGTGGCTCCCGGCTCGGCTGGAGCCGAGGTTGAGGTTCCCGTGTCGGCTCCGACCAGACCTTCGGAGCCGACAACTAGAAAGAGGTCCAGGTCACCATCTCTTGGCTCCGTTCATTCGGCTCCAGGATCTCCCCTGCTGTCTGAACGGAGCCAAAGGTCTCACTCCTCTAGGTCATCGAGGCTGTCGGATCATGACCTTCAGAGGGTAGTGAGTTGACTACTTAAGTCCGAGGCACTAGCCCAGATGCTTCAGAGCCCGACTCATCAGTCGATGCCTGCCCCGGTCCATCAACATTTTCCTCCTTCGACTCTCTTGAGTTCGGAGACGGGTCGCGTCGGAACCGAGACTGTGATTACGTCGGAGCCGATACAATTGTCTTCGGCTCCGTCTTCTTCTTTGGAGGAATCTCGGCGCCGGACTTCCCTCGTCGGCTCCGAGGGGGTGAGTGGCATCGGACCCTTGTCCGACCCCCCTCTCCCTCTCGGGGCGTCGGCGCTGGTGAGTTCGGCTCCGACATCGGCCTCGGAGCCATCACTGTCGGTGCCGAGGGGGGTTCTTAGCTCCTCGGAGCGGGGACCTCTGGCTCTGCCTGACAGGGGTGCATTCGAGGTCATGCGGAGTGTGTTAGAGCCTGGCTCTACTCCACAGTCGGCTCCGTCCGCCCCTCCCTCTATGCTGCCTCAGGGTAAGTCGACTCACTCCCTCATCCCGGACCGCAGAGAGCCAGCTCCTCAGGAGCCCCTGTGGGATTTCATCCTCTTCCGAGGCCTCTCCTGATTTGGCAGAAGAGCCCCTCGGAAGAGGAAGTGTAAGAGGAAACACATTGACTCACCTGAGTCTATCACGTCAGACACAGATTTGGATGATTCTGAGGGTTCCCCGTTCCCCTTCTGAAGATGTCTCATTTGCAGACATTCTGGAGATCCTGAAACAGAGGGAAATTGGCCAGCCCTCAACCCTTCGGAGGACGAATCTGTGTATCTTGAGGCGTTGGCTCTCGTCCTTCCACCTCCTGGGTGTCCCCTCCCTTGACCCCCTCATGCAGGTGGTTGCTAAGAAGGCATGGACGGCTCCTGATTCAGTGGACCCCACTCCCAGGAGACCCTCTAAGTTCATCACAGCTCCAGCAGACAAGCAATTTTTAACAAAAGGAGTTTCTGTAGATGCTATGGTGGTAGCTGCTGCCACAAAGAAGGAACTGGCTGATCCTTCAGTACCTGTCCATCCACCTAACAAGGAATCTAGGTCTATGGATAGGTACGGGAAGTGGATGTTCTCCTCAGCGACATTTACCATGCGTTCGCTGAACTACCTGTGCCATTTCACTCGTCTTCAAAGGGACTTGATCAAAGAAGCGAGTGAAATGTTAAAGGATCCTACAGCTGCGGGTTTCCAAGACAAGATGAACACGCAGCTGGCTACCCTTAATTCCATATCCAACTCCTCCATGCGCCTCCTTTCTTACGCGGCCGATGGAGCGAGCAGAGCCGCAGGGACAGGTGTGGCCTTACGTAGGCACGCCTGGATGCGGCTATGCAATTTTGCAGACCCTTTCAAGACGTCTTTCACGAACTCCCCTTTTGATGGATCATCTCTCTTTGGTCCTCAAGTGAAAGAAACCCTGACTAGGTGCGAGACTGATGGCAAGACCCTTTCTGCCGTCGGAGTCCGTTTTTCGACTCCTTCCAGGCCTTACCCCAAAGGCCAGAAGGGTGGAAAGATGTGGTTCTGTAAACAATCTCAAGGGACTTCGCCTGACGCACAGAGTCGTTTTCCTACCAAAGGCAGAGGTGGGAATAACAATGGTAGACGTCGCCCTAGGGGCAGGGGGGGTCCGCAGAACCAGGGCAATCGGGAAGCCTTCCCTGACAAGCCCTTTCAGCATCCCTGAGGTGTTGCCCGACTGCCCATCTTCGGAGGCAGTCGGGGGAAGATTGTCACTGTACCCAGAAGCCTGGCTATCCCTGACTCAAGACAAATGGGTACAGTCCATCATTTCCGAAGGCTATTCTATCCCCTTCCTTCGCTTTCCAAATCAGTCAAAAAAATCCCTTCCAGATGTTCCACCCGCTCAAAGGGATCTAGCAGCTTTGGAAATTTCAAAACTGCTTGCAAAAGAGCAATTCAGCCAGTGCCAGCAGACCAACAAGGATCCGGAATCTACTCAAGGTTCTTTTTAGTTCCAAAGAAAACAGGGGACTGGAGACCGATATTGGATCTCAGTGTCTTGAACAAATCAGTCAAGAAAACAAGATTTCGGATGGTCACGCTGCAATCCATCCTTCCCCTTTTGGGCAAAGGAAACTGGATGTGCTCTATAGACCTTCGGGATGCGTACTATCACATAAAAATGAACAGACGCTCCAGAAGATTTCTCCGCTTCAGGCTGGGAACCAGTCATTTTCAGTTCAGGGCCCTGCCCTTTGGTCTCACCACTGCCCGGGTGTTTACCAAATGCATGGCAGTGGTAGCTTCTCACCTGAGACGACAAGGATTCCAGGTGTTTCCATATTTGGACGACTGGCTCCTCACAGTTCCCACCAAGCATCTCCTTCTGATGGCCAGAGATTATACTTTTCGCGTTTGTCAAAAACTGGGTATTTCAATAAATTGCGAAAAGTCTGTTTTGTCGCCTTGTCGTACTATTACCTACATAGGCGCAAATCTAGATACTATAAACATGTCTGCAAGGCTAACACACCAAAGGATATCAGACATTCACAAATTGGTATCACTCCTTCTCAACAACAACAGAATCAAAGCCAGGTTAGTTCTAAAGGTGTTGGGAATCATGGCAGCGGCCATACCTCTCCTTCCATTAGCCAGATACCACATGCGGATCCTTCAGTGGATGCTTTTTACTCAATGGTCATACCAGGAACTTCCAATGTCTCACACCATTGTGATCACGCAGGCGTGCAAAAGCATCTCATGTGGTGGATGTCTTCCCCCCAGCTCCTGTCGGGAAGACCCTTTGTTCCACCTCCTCCGGTTGCTACACTGACAACGGATGCCTCCCTGATCGGGTGGGGGGGGCATTATCAGGGCAGGATGGTCCAGGGCACATGGCAACCAAACGAATGCCACTTGCACATAAATGTTCTGGAGATGAGAGCAGTGCTTTTAGCGTTGCAAGCCCTTCAAGACTCTCTTCCCTTGGGAACAATTGCAATCCAGACAGACAATATGTCTGTAGTGTGGTACATCAACAAACAAGGCGGAACCAGATCATACCCCCTGTGTCGAGAAGCACTCAGACTGTGGCAATGGGCGATTTCTTCTCAGCGTTTTCTGATAGCAACGCACATCCCCGGGAAGTCCAATCACATTGCGGACAAGTTGAGCAGAGCTATTCTCATGCCTCACGAGTGGTCTCTGAAAGACTCTGTTGTGAGAGAAATTTTTCTCAAGTGGGGTCAGCCTTGCTGCGATCTTTTTGCTACTCCCCAAAACAGCAAGTGCAGAGAATATTTCACTCTATTCCCTTTACCAGGCCAACCCAGCAGAGACGCTCTAGTCCAAGTTTGGCCCCGGGGACTTCTGTATGCATTCCCTCCTTTCCCACTGATCTCTCAAGTAATTCAGAAAGCTATCGCTCAGAAGGCATCCTTCATCCTCATTGCTCCTTACTGGCCTCGACAAGTGTGGTTCCCCTTTCTTCATCGTTTTCTCTTGGAGCGACCGTGGAATCTGGACCTAGTTCCAGATCTTTTGATCCATCAGTCGGGTCAGTTTCATCGCTCCCTCCCCTCTCTGAACCTCACTGCTTGGTTCCTCCAGTTCCAACAGTAGCCAGGCTTCCTCAATTATCTCACTCTGTTAGAGATATATTGATAGCTTCCCATAAATCTTCCACTCGAAAGATTTATTTGAGTAAGTGGAAACGCTTCTCATATTGGGCACAAGGAAAGGACATAGATCCTTTCACCGCTTCCATCCAACTAGTCCTTGATTTTCTAGCTGAACTCTTCCATGCAGGTTCATCTCCATCTACACTTAAGGTTCAATTGGCAGCTATTTCTAACTTCCATGTGGGTATTTCTGAATCTGCCCTAATGTCCCACAAACTTTGCAAAGCCTTTTTTGAAAGGAGTTTTTCTTCTCAGACCTCCTATAAGAAATCCTCCTTCTCCTTGGTACCTAAATTTAGTTCTTGCTTCCTTGATTCTTTCCCCTTTCGAACCTGCAGCTTCCTGTTCCTTGAAATTGTTATCATGGAAAACTCTCTTTCTGGTAGCTATTACATCAGCTAGAAGAGTTTCAGAACTTCAAGCACTCAGTTGTCGTCCTCCTTATCTTTTGTTTCATAAGGACAGAGTATCCTTACGAACTAACCCGTCCTTTTTGCCTAAGGTGGTCTCGACATCAAATCTAAACCAAAGCATTGATCTCCCTGTCTTTTTTCCAGAGTATTCCAATAGGTCTGAACAAAAATTACACTGCCTGGATGTTCATCGTCAATTGAGGTACTACTTGGATAGAACAAAACAATTCAGAAAATCTGATCAGCTGTTTGTCTCCTATGCGGAAAACAGAAAGGGACTTTCAGTTTCAAAGGTATCATTATCCAGATGGCTAACATCTTTGATTTCCCTGGTATATGAAATTAGACAACAAAATTGCCTAATAAACCTAAAGCCCATTCCACCAGAGCTTTGGCTACTTCTTTAGCCTTCCAAGACAGACTGCCTATTGACACCATTTGTGCAGCGGCTACTTGGGCTACTCCTCACACTTTTATTTCTCATTATAAGTTGGATTTAGCTTCTAGGCATAGAGCTAACCGGTTCCACTGTTCTCAGGAGTCTGTTCCGTTAGGCCACCCGGGACAAGGTGCTAGGGACGCGGTCCCATCCAGCAAGAATGAAGGCGAGATAGACAACTTAACATATAGAAGTTATGTTCTTACCATAACGTTCCATGTTAGTTGTCTTCTTCTCGCCTTCTTCTTCGTCCACCCTCCTTCCCCCTGGCCTGGACAGACCTAGAGGAGTTGTGATTGTGACCTCTCTTTCTACCACCTCTTTCTTAGACATATGCTATTATGCATATTTCCTGGTTCAGGATGTAGGTCACCCTTCTTTCTTCCTGTTGTTAGAGGTGGATTCTGTTTTACAGTTATTCTGTTACTATTATAAGCTGGGGTTAGCTTACAAATGAGATCTGAGGTAACTATCGCCTAGCATTGTGGGATATAAGGGGAGCCTCGAGCCGGTGGAACCAACTCTCGAGCTTTTAGAGTGGCCGAGTCGGAGCCGAGGTCGGCTCCGAACCCATCCAGCAAGAAGAAGGCGAGAAGAAGACAACTAACATGGAACGTTATGGTAAGAACATAACTTCTATTTATTAAAAAAAGGCTACTGTCTTTGGTTTTTAAAAATTCCCACTCCCACTTCTACAAGGTTCCACACCACAGCACTTTGTTCAAGCGCATGTCCTGCCGAAGAAGAAAAAAAGAACTGAATGTCTCCCCTCATCAGACCTGTAAGAAGAAATTACTTGATTTTTTCTGAAGGCTTTTATAAAGCTATTTTATCTTTGACGCTTCCTTTCTTTCTATTTTCCCCATCACTTGCTCCTCCACCTTTGAAAAGGTAGCATGAATCTTGCTCACAGGAGAAAGAATAAGATTCAGATGGAGATTCATTGACCTATTCCTCCCAAATACACCCTCCAGGACAAGTGACCTCAGGGATACATTATCACCAGATTCCCCACTGGAATAGATTTACTTTGGGGAATCCATCTTCAGAATGATGCAACATTTTGAGTGGGACACTAAACACATGTCAGACATGCAAAAAAGGTACTAAGAATTATTGGAAGTAGGGATTTCAGTTGTGCCCCTATCTTGAAGCCTTTTTGGATGCTTTTGTTTCCACTTTCACAGCCACCTTCACCTAAGAAACCAGGTAGGTTGTACAAGTTGCCTGAGGACAAGAAATTCTTGTACAAAAATGTAGTAGCAGACCCCTCAGTTTTCTCTTTGCCTGTTGGTAAACCCACCAAATGTATCCTGACATCCAGTGTGCTGCTATTTGATAGAGACAGCATGTCAACAATGTCTATACCTCTCCCACCCTGGCTGTTAGAGCTGTAAATTAGCAGACACAAATGACTAAATATTTCTGTTATTCATTTTGGGAAAAACTGAATGAGTCTCTGGCTGAATTTGAAGTTTCTGAACATAAACCTCAGGTTACATCTCTGCTGAACAATGCTGTGCAGGTAGCCCAACATTCCAGCTGTGATGCTACAGAGGAGGACATCTTATCTTGTACTAAAGAAACTAGAAAAACAAATAACAGGAAATCATATGTGGTAAAATAAAATGGGCATTTATTTGGTTGGTACAAGGCTGGTGGATTTCCTCCAGGTAGTCCGGTTTCCTCCCACATTCCAAAGACATGCATCTGGAGCATTTCTGCCTGGGCCTTCGCTGAAAATGGATTCTGTCCTAGTAGGACTTTCCCAGTCAACAGCTGTTAAATAAAAAATAATGACATTCTATCCACCCACGTTATATTGAAACAAGTGATAGAATACCTCTGCCTGCTTTACAAAGGAGAACTGTATTCTTATAGTCTAAAAGAGGATGCTTTAGCTGTATCTGCCTGCCTTTCTGCATATGGTCACCCACAGATGAAACATAGGCCTCCCACAAGTGAACCTACACTGTCCTGGGACCTAAATTATGTGCTGAAAAATTTATATTTTGTCAGCAGCCTCAGCACCCCTCAAATTGCTTACATGGAAAATAGCCCTGCTTCTGGCACTCACCTCAACCAGCGTATTTCTGAGCTACAAGCTCTGACATACAGATAGTCTTTTCTCATTTTTCACAGCGACAAAAGTTAATTTGAGAACTTAACCTCTGCTTTTTGCCCAGGGTGGTGTCAGAGGTCTCTGTAAACCAAGCTAATTATTTCCCTGTATTCTTTCCTAATACACAGAATAAGGGAGAGGAAGTACTTCACTAGATGTACACAGACAACTAAGATTCCATTTACACAGAAGAAAATTCCCAAACAGGTCTGACCAACTTTTGCAGAAGGTAAATGGGGAATGCCTGTGGGAATACTGTTTCAAAATGGATTGCCAGCTGTATTACTTTTTGTTACTCTCACCATGGTAAAACATATCTCTGGCAGAGTTGGAGCCAAAATAAGGGCAAAAGCTACCACTATTGTATTGTTGAATGGGACTTCAATAGAGACCATCCTAAAAGCAGCCATTTGATCCTCTGTACACACCTTCACCAAACACTACTATCTTGGTGCAATATCCAGAGCTAGTCAGTTTTTCCACTGCCATTCTGCAGAGCCTAGTATCCCTGGCCCAAAACACAAACTACCTCACAACTTTCTTGCCATCAGCCAATATTTGCACTGTCGTTTCTCTGTTGGTTAGTCAGCCTTATGATTCAAACCTCTTTGTTTGTATTGGACAGCTAAGTCTCCCCTTTGTGAATGAGTCTTTCTCTCTTTCTGTATTTTCATGCTTTATACATGTCATCAAAGACAGGGAAATGTGCTTGTGGAAGGCAAAAATCAATACTAAATGTTTGTTTTGTCTAGGTTATAAGCACAATTATAGGGATTGTTACATCTGTCAGACGTTTGTATCTAAGACTTTCTGTCGTGGTTGTCATCTTTGAAAATTTATCATGAGAAACAAACTTAAGGCCCTTGCTCAGTGTAAGATGATTTCTGTGTCCTCAACAGTTGATGCCCCTGTGATGCCAAAGAAGCTTAAACTGGAGAATTATGCTGTGGAGTTGGACCTGGGCATTTGTTATCTGTATTGATGAGACCTTGGACCATCCAGCTGATGCTGCTGTTATTGCATGAAAAGAATGGCAGAAATATAAAACAGCTCAATATCTTAAACTTCAGAATGCTTTGCAGTCGTACTAAAAAACAAAAGAAAACAAAAAAGCTATACTACAATAACTTTCAGAATAATAAATGCAACCCTAAAAAAGTTTGGACATCCATTAAATAAACCTTAATGCCCAGCCAAAAATTCAACATAAACCCTCTTTAGATAACTCAAAATTGCAATACAGTTCGACTCTTACTTTATAAATAATACAGCATCTCTAATCAGCGATTCCTCATCATCTAATCCCAGCCCTGCCCAACATCTATGTATCACCACATCCACTTTCACCTTCATACCTGTGCCCACATCCTATATTACTCTTAAATTGTGCCTTTCTTCAGCTGATGACTTTCCAAGCAAGTACCTAAAAATACCAGAAAGTAACAGTGCCTGCCCTGTCTCAATCCTTATAAAAAGGTCAATCCAGGAATCTCATGCTCCCTGTGTCTGAAAAAAGTCACACATTATCCTTCTGCACAAAGGAGGAAATTCAGCAGAGAGTAATAACTTTAGACCTATAGCAATCTCGTCTTCCCTCACCAAAATACTTGAAAAAATGTTTTAAAAAAACATTTCTTAGACTATATCCCCTACACCAATGGCTGTCCTTCCCATAGTACTAGCACTGCTTTTCTAACCCATATAGATACTGTCAATAAAGCTAGAGATAATGACAAACCTAGTCTTTCCCTTATTTCTAGAGTTGTATAAAGCCTTCAACTCAGTCTGTCATGGCAAACTTTTACATTTAAGCCTTCTTTGGTTCAAAAGCACCCTCACGAGTAGGTATCAGTTAGTAAAATGGCACTTCACCCTCTCGCCATACATCCTTGTCTCCACTGGTGAACCACAAGGCTCTATCCTTGGTCCTCTCCTCTTTAACATTCCTACCAACACTCTCCACACAACAGGCCTCCCTAATACAATACACAGATGACTCCACACTCATTTGCACATCTAACAACATGGCACATCTTCAAAAAAATTACTCGGAAAGCTTTAACAGCTGCTGAAACATGGCTCTGTGACTGACAACTCATGCTCAACCCAAAAAATGAACAAACTACTACTATTTCTTCCCTCAAATCCCTCTGAAAAAAGGAAATAAAGTCCTCTCCCATGATAATACAACCATTTGAGTCTCTTCTAATAGGAAATTATTAGCGGTAATAATCTTACATTTGACCTGCATATACAAAATTGCATAAGAAAAACTCAAAAAAAAAAACTGGGGGTGCTTTATAGAGCCAAAAACTTTCTCACTGACTCCACTAAAACTACGTTGCCTCTATTTATCTGCTCCCCACTCTTCTCTATGATACTCCCATCCTTACTAGCCTCCAGGCTTCACAAAAATTAAAGTTAGAATAATGCTAGAACAGTTACTAAATTTGCAGCAAATACCCCTTTCAGAACCAATGTATAGCTCCATAAATACTAAATTGATTAGAACTGTCTCATCAACTAAAATATACACAGCTTCTTACCACCTATAAAATTATCCAGCATTTGTCTGCCTGACCAGCACTAAAACATTTTCTACACAGCTGGTCATTGCCATCCAGTGAGCAAAATCTTATGTGTATCTACAAACCTATCATATCTGCTGGGCATTGTCTGTACTTTTACAAGGTTCCTAAGGCATGGAACTTATTACATGTATTCATCAGGTCAATACCCTTCCTGCTATCTTTCAAAACCACTCAGACCTCCTAGCTAAAATCTGGCTCTATTCTTGCTCAAAACCAGGGCAAACTATATCCCTAAATGTGAACAAGTACCTTTTCATTACTTATACCTCCTTACTCTCCCTTCTTCACTAACTTCTTTACTTCTGTCAAATTCTCTTCCTAGACTTTCTCTCTAAATATGCCATAAGCCTGTTTTTCCCACACTTCATATTGTGGTTCTTGTTTGCAGTAGAATAACTTACCTTTAATTTCTCTGCAAACTGTCTAAAAGTTCTTTAAATATTAAATGATTGTCATATAACTTGTATTGATTCTTAACCAATGTTTTTTAAATTATTTAATTTGTTATAATTATTTAAACTGCAGATGTTTTTGTTTTATTTTTGAAGATTACAAAATCATTTGCAGCTTTCCTCCCTGAGCCTCCACTGAAAGTGGGCTTCTCACCAGTCAGACTTTCCCGGTAATCAAATGTCAATAAATAAATATTGCTACTCCCGCTGTTGCAACTCATTTGGATGGTGATATAGCACAGTCATCCCACATGGCCATCATGTCCAACTAACCACTTTGGCCAAGGAGGAGGAGCCACAGCTCATTATATCAGCAGGATTACATGGCATACCTCAAATCTTAGGGAAAGTGTTCATGATATGTTGATTACGGTATGTCAGGGCTCAGAGATTCCATGTTTATAAAAGTCAGAGCTAAAAGGAAACAAAAGAATAAACTTCTCCACCTTCTTCCTCTTCTACCTTTAAGAGGCCTAGAGAGGAATCTGAGGATTAGGAGGAGTCTGATTTGGCTGGGGATGGTTGTTAGGAGAATGAATTTGCAATGAATAAGCCAGTTATTTATGCTTCTGATTAAGAAGGTACTTCATCTCCCGATTTCCCTTTGGAGGAGCTTTATTTTTGAAACACCATTGTCAAGATGATGCAGCATTTTCATTGGGAAGGTTCTCAGTTGTTTGATATCCAGCAGCAGTATTATGCTTTTTTGGAAATGGGTGTACCTAAGCCTTCGTCCATTCCTCCTGTTTTAGAAATCTCATTGGATACCTTCTCCACTGCTTCTCTAAATTGTGAGCCTCAGCCTTCAGCTCCTAAAAATCCTGTTAGGGTTTACAAGGTGCCAGATTCCATTAGGTTCCTTTATAAGAATCCTCTTTTGGATCCTTCTGTCACTACTCTTTCTACTGAAAAGCCTTCTAATATTCTGTCTTCCTGTAATGTTTTGCCTACAGATAGATAGAGCCACTAATAGAAATGATGTGTATACTTCTGCCACATTAGCTTTTAGACCTATTTATTACCAACCAATATGGTTAGATACCCTTTGTCTGCTTTGGGTAATTTTGGGAAGGTTCTTTTCTGACTTTGATGATTCAGAAACTCTTGTCTACACTATTTTTACTTAAGTCTGTGTATCAAGTGGCTGGACATTCTGTTAAGTGTAGCTATGATGCTGCAAATGTCGCTTCAAGAGCTGTGGCTATTTGTTCGGTTCTGTGTAGGTTTTCCTGGCTTTGACTTCAGCCTTTTCCTGAGTATGTCAAGTCTAATTTGCTGGATTCTGTTCTTGACTAACAGCATTTTTTTGGTTTTGTGGCCACTAAACTTTTAAAATTTTTGCTCGAGAAAGGTTAAGATCACGCAGGACCTGAAATAAATCTTTCTTTCCCTTGTGCCTAAATTTCAGAAAACTTTTTCTTTCTTACTCTGGCCCTTTTCTGATAAAGATATGAAATATTTTCAAAAGGAGTAAGAGACCTCAAATAAAAGGTTTCAGGAGAAGTCTCAAAAAAGTTCCAGGGGTTCTGAGCCTTCTTTTCCAAGTCAAAACACCTGAGTAGTGACTGCCTTCTCTTCTAAATTCTATCCATCTTGGCCTGTTTTAGATTGTTATCTCTAAAGCTTTTCTATTCCTCTACCAGTATTGGAAATGATAACTTCAGTCATATGGTTTATAGGTAGGTGCTAGGCTATCAGCCCAAGGGCCTAAGTAAGCCTAGCCAACAAGGTTCCCTGGCTTACACCACCCACAAAAGTTATTTTCCTGTGCCCCTGTTGAGCAGAGCCACAGAAGGGTTCCCTGGGGTGTATTTCCTATTTCCCATCCACTCATCAAGATTTTTCTTGAAGAGTTTTAATGAGGAACTTTGCAATAGATTCATAGGTAGGTACTAGGCATTCTGTCCATCATTCAGGAAGGGCACACGAGTTGGAAGGCTGTCCCTTGTCATTCATGAATTTCTTGGCCTCCTCAGAACCAGATGCACCTTATTTTGCCTCCGTTCTGAGATTTCTCAGGTTGCAATAGAATTGACTCCTCGTCTGTTACAGAGAAAAGGTCTTTATTCAAAAGTGTTTCCATTCTCTTTTCTTAACACTTTCCTGTAATTTCGAAGTTTTAAGATTTGGACCATTCAGTTGCTGCTTCTGTGATTCTTCTTCAGGTGAACATTATGACTTTAGATTTAAAGGATGCTTGTCTTCATATTCCTATTTATCTACATTTCTGGAGATTTGTATGTTTGTTTTTTTTTACTATTTTCTGTATTTTCCTTTATCCTTTGATCGTTCAACTGCTCCAAGGCTATTCAGAAAGTACCTAGCTCCTATCATTGCGCTTTTGCCATCTTTAGGTTATTCAAATATTTCCTTGTATGGATGATCTCATTCAGGCTCCTACTCAAGATCTTTTCGTGACTCATTTGCATTTTGTAATGGAATTAATGGCCAGGCTGGGGTTCACACTGAACCTAGAGAAGCCTTGATTCAATCTCATGGCCAGATTTTCATGGGTTGCAGAATCAGCACCTTGTGAATCACAGGATGTTTATCGTGTTACCCTGTTGCAGTCATCACACTTGGGTTATCCTGTCATCAGGCGGTCCCGCAGTCGGCCTGAATTCCAAAGTCTTGGTCCGGCGTCTGTTGCTTCTTCCCTGACGGTCAGTGCTCCAGGGGTATATAAGAGGCATCCAACACCATTTTCTTCAGTCTTTCTTGCCGTGCGGTGCCCGAAGCAGAAGCAGTTCGCAAGTGCCGGTCGGCCGACACCTGAGATTTTCTAATCGAATTTCAGTCCGAAGTCTTCAAAGCTAAGTACCCCATTGGGGAACCTTTTCTTGCCTCAGTCTGATGTCAGAAAAAGTTAACAATTGCATTTCTTGTGGGAAGCAAATACCTCATAAGGACTTTCATTCTTATTGTATACCTTGCCTAGGCCCAGACCACAACGTCACTGGTTGTCGGTTTTGTGCTAGGTTCAATAAGCGAACTATAAAGCAACGCTTTGATTTTGCACGACACTACTTAGGTAGGAAATTTAATTATACTATGCCGTCGGAGCAACCGACTACCGGCATGCATAAAAAATGCAAAGATAAAGACAGGCAGCCTAGATCCAAGCCAGACTCCGAGGCCTCGGCTGGGCTGGTCGCCGGTTTTCAGTGAGGCACCTACGCAGCCCCTGGCGACCGCAGAATTGGAACCCCAGACTGCTTAGGATTCTCAGGCAGAGAGTTCTAGGCCGACGCAGCCATTTTCTTTAGGCCTTACCGACAACATTGCAGGAGGAGAAGCCGGTGCTGCGGAAACACCTTTGGTTACAGAAGGTGTCTTCAGACCGACTACTCTCACCATAAAATCTTATGCTAAGCTTAAGACTTCTCTAAAACCAAAAAAGACTGCACATCAGTCTCCAGTTCAAGGCCCCATGCCTAAGAAACAGATGCTTAAAATGGATGAAGATTTGATTTCTTTAATCAGGAGTTCCCAACCCCCCCCCCCCAGACAAAAGGCCTAGACAAGAGGAGGATTATGCCTCCTCTGATCAAGTGTCTATTTCCTCAGGCTCCTCTGAGGAACAGGATTACTCCTTTCCCCCTTATGAAGATTCTGATGCTGAAGATTCCATTCCCTCAGCTTCTCCCCCTGAAGACTATTCCTTTGGGGAAACCTTACATACCATGAGGGAACATTTCCACTGGGAAGGTCAGGACTACTCCTACTCAAAGAAAAGGCTCCGAGAGTTTCTTTTACTCCCCCAGCACAGACCACTTGCTATCCCTCCAGTTTTAGACATTGTGGATGATGTTTACTTAGAATCTAGTCTAAATCCAGATTCTCTGCCTCCTGCTCCAGCCAAACCAGATAGATATTATAGAGTGCCTGACTCGCACAAATTCCTTTACAAAAGCCCTGTTGCTGACCCAGAGACAATCTCCCAGGGTCCCAAAGGGGCTAAGGCTTCTATGGCTAAAAATCCTGTACCCTCTGAAAGGGACTCCAGAGCACTAGATAGGTGGGGGAAGAAGGTTTACACCTCAGCTACTCTAGCTATGGGATCACTAAATTGTCAGTTTCACATGCTGAAATACCAGCAATTCCTAATGTCTCAAATAAAACAAAAGATGAGCACGCACCCTCAACAGTCTGAATTCAAGGAAATGCAGGATCTGTTGCATGCAGCTGAACAGGTGGGCAAACATACTTTACAATGTGGATTTGATTCCTTGGAAGCTTCCTGTAGAGCAGCTGTTACTGGGTCTGTTATACGTAGGCATGCTTGGTTAAAGGAACAAACTCTGCCTGATCATGTTAAAGCAAAGTTACTAGATGCACTCTTACAGCAGGATGTCTTATTTGGGGTTAAAGCAGAAGAGGTTTTAAAGAAAATGGAGGATAAGCAAAATCTATGCAGACAGTCAAAGATTTCTTACAGGTACAACCCCCATGCTTCAGCAGAAATTGGCCCTTTCCAGCTTCTGACAGACCACAGAGGGGTAAATACAGACGCCCAAGGGGCAGAGGACAAGCACAAATCCCTTACAAACCTTGCCAATGGGGCACTGCAACACAGAAGGGAGAAGACCGGTCCCAAACTACTAGAAGACAAACACAATGACTTAAACCTCAAACTGCCAAGCAAAAATCTCTTGGTAGCTCCCTTGGGAAGAAAATTAGCATTTTTTATAGACAACTGGCACATCGTCACAAAGGACAAATGGGTCCTAGACATTATCTCACAAGGATACAGATTCCATTTCCACACCTTGCCAAGGATAAAAGGAATGCCAAACTTGCCACAAAATTGATGGGCAGAGGCACAAAAACAAATTACAGCCCTCATGGACATGAGAGCCATTCAACTGGTACCTACACAGGAGCAAGGCCAAGGATTTTAGTCAAGGCTCTTTCTAGTCCCCAGAAAGGACAATGCTTGGAGACCCATTCTGGACCTTTCAATTCTAAACACCTTCTTGCAAGTACCCAAATTCAAGATGCTAACACTACAGCAGCTTCTTCCCATGTTGGACAAGAAAGCTTGGCTAGTAACGTTGGACCTCAAGGAGGCATACCTGCATGTCTCTATCAGACAAAATTGTAGAAGATACCTCTGTTTCATTGCAGGTTCAACCCATTACCAATTCTCTGCACTGCCCTTTGGCTTATCTACTGCACCCAGGGTCTTCACAAAATGCCTGGCACCAGTAATTGCATACTGCAGACAAAGAGGAATTCAAAAATATCCATACCTGGATGACTGCCTCATCCAAGCAGAAAGCAAGGACATTCTCTTACAACATCTGACTTTTGTAAAACACCTTCTAAGTTGCCTAGGGTACACAGTAAACGAAAAGAAATCAAAACTAGTGCCCTTGCAAAATATGACATTCCTGGGTGCCAGCTTGAATACAATGGCCCAGATGGCTTATCTGACGCCAGACAAACAACTACAACTGACTCAATACTTCAAAATAATGGCAACGAAGACCCAGCTCCCTGCAAGAAAAATTCTGCAGGCCTTGGGCTTCATGGCATCTTGCATACTACTAATACCATTTGCAAAACTGCATATGAGGAAATTACAATGGTACCTGAAAAGCGTATGGACTCAACACAGCCACAGCTTGGAAACAATGATACCTCTCATTCCCTGCCTTCAACAGGAGTTTCTATGGTGGTCTCAGGCATGTCACCTCAACAAGGGTCAGCCTTTCACCTTACCCCCAGCCAGGCAAACTATGACAACAGATGCATCGGACTATGCCTGGGGGGCACACATGGCAGGATGGTGCGTTCAAGGCATATGGACTGCAGAGCAAAGGAATCCTTACATCAATCAAAAAGAAATGCTAGCTGTACAGAATGCTCTGACAGCCTTCAAGGACGTCTTACATCCAGGACAGCTTATAATAAGGATAGACAACACCACAGTAATGTGGTACATAAACAAACAAGGGGGTACACACTCCTACCCTCTGTGCAGGCAAGCAATGACCTTGTGGAACACAGCACTGGCTTACCAAGTTCAATTACAAGCTCAATTCCTGCCAGGAAAAAAGAACACATTGGCAGACGACCTAAGCAGAAACATCATGGATCCCCACGAGTGGAAACTGGATCCACAAGTATTTGCAATGATAACTCAAAAATGGAGGTGACCAGACATAGTTTTGGGGGTTGGCAAACAGGTCTATCAGCTATCAAAATTTTGCACAAGGACATTTCACCATCAAGCTTGGAAAGTGGACGCACTCTCATTCAGTTGGAAAATGCTGACAGTATATGCCTTTCCTCCATTGCCCCTTCTCACAAAGGTGCTGCTGAAAGTCAGGATGGAGAGACCTCGAATGATACTCATTGCCCCGGACTGGCCACGCCAGCACTGGTACCCACTACTAAGGAACATGGCCCAGAGCCCACCATGGATTTTACCACAATTTCCTCATCTACGCACACAGCACAGCAGTCAGATTCTACACACCCAGCTCAAAACCTTAAATTTGGCTGCATGGAAAATCATCTAAGCAACCAGCCAGCCCCTCTTTCACAAGCTGTTATGGATGTCATTCTGGAGGCCAGGAGGCCCAGCACCAGGAAAGCCTACTCGGACAAATGGAAAAGATTTTGCGCCTGGAACCAAGCTAAAGGCCAAAATACCCTTCAGCCGGACATGCCTCAGATTCTACAATATTTAACTGAGATGTTACACAAAGGACTTTCTTTTTCATCTGTTAAAATCCACGCCTCAGCTATTTCAGCTCACTACAAACGGATCCTCCCTTATTTTCACATACACTTCTAAGGCAGTATCTCAGAGGGGTAAGAAACATTAGGCCTCCCAGGAGAGCCAACACCAACTTGGGACCTAAATTTTGTTCTGAAAAACTTACGTTGTTACCTTTTGAGCCAGCTTTCTCAGCTGACTTAAAGTTTATATCGTGGAAGACTGCCCTGCTGCTAGCAATTACTTCAGCCAGAAGAGTCTCAGAGCTACAGGCACTAATGGCGGTAGAGCCTTTCCTCATTTTTCATCAAGACAGAGTTTCTCTATGAACTAACCCCTCCTTTATGCCAAAGGTGGTATCCAGTGTGACTCTAAATCAAACCATCCACTTACCCACCTTCTTTCCAAATCCACAGAACAAAGGAGAAAGACTCCTGCATTCCTTGGACAGTCACAGGCAACTACGTTACTACTTGGATAAAACTAAGGTTTTCAGAAAATCTGACCAACATTTTGTATCCTATGCTACAGCATCACAAGGAAAGGCTATTTCTAAACAGACCATTTCCAAATGGATAGGACATTGCATACGTTTTTGCTACACCCATCATGGGAAACCAGTTCCTGCTAGCATAAGGCCCCATTCCACCAGGGCAGCAGCTCCATCTACAGCCTTCCTCAGGGGGGTGCCAACCAAGGATATTCTGGAAGCTGCAACTTGGAGTTCAGTACACACCTTCACCAAACACTATCACTTACCACTTTACTCTAAGACTAGAGCTGGCTTCGCCACTGCAGTTTTGCAGGGCCTTCTAACCTCCTCTAACCCTGTTTGACTCCACCTCCCATCCTTAGCTTTGAGATTCTACCCAAGTGTGATGACTGCAGCATAGTACAGTTTTGTACCTACCATAAATATAGATGTTCGAGTGTATACCCTGCTGCAGTCCAGGTTACCCTCCCTCCATCCCCTCTGACCTAACTAAAACCTTTCAATACCTTAAAATCTGATACAACCTTTGTGGTGTATTTGCTTATACCTGGAGGGATGTTTTGTTTGTGCTAAGCTTTTATTATTGGTACTATCTACTGACCATCTTTTAGGGAGGCACCTGACATCTGGGGCAAGAAAAACTGAAGAAAATGGTGTTGGATGCCTCTTATATACCCTTGGCGCACTGACGTCAGGGAAGAAGCGACAGCAACCGATGCCGGACCAAGACTTTGGAATTCAGGCCGACTGCAGGACCGCCTGACGACAGGATAACCCAAGTGTGATGACTGCAGCAGGGTATACACTCGAACATCTACATTTATGGTAGGTACAAAACTGTACTTTTTCTTTCAGTAGACCGGGTTATTTTCATGAAAGATTACTCTTGGACCCTTCTTTCTTTGGACATGCCAACTACAAGAGAGGTCCTTGGAGTTCTAGGCTATGTAGCTTCAGTGATTCCATTTGCCAGACTTCATATGAGGAAGATTATGTGGTATCTGAAGTCAGGTTGGACTCAGTGTTGCCATCCTTTGACCTTCAAACTTCCTCTACTGCCTTTCATCAAAGAGTAGTTTTCTTGGTGGAAATAACGGTCTCTGTCAATCTAGAAATGTTTCTTTTACTTCTTTCTACTTGCCAAGGTCTGTTCACAGATGCCTTGGATCTGGCATGGGGGTGCTTATTCCAGAAACAGAGTTCAGATGGTTTGGTACAGCAAGAAAAGCACAGATTACATCAGTGTAAAGGAGGTGAAGGCACTTGTTTTAGCTTTTCAGTCTGTAAATTACATTGGGACCCTGAGTCCTCTTCAGGTCTTCACAGACAGCAGCACAGTTGTGTATATCAACAAGTTGGGACACATCAAGTCTTGCTGCTTTTGCAGGTTAGCTCTGATAACTCGGGAAATTACAACATAACCTAAACTCAGTCTCCAAGCTCTATATATACCTTCAGGGAGAAATAAGTAACAGACCTGTAAGAATTCAGGGGGAAACATTCCTACAGTCTTTGGATGTCCATAGACATCTCAAGTTTTATTTAACCAAAACCAAATCTTTCAGGATATCTAATCAGTTGTCTGTCTCTTTCCAGGAAAAAAATTGTTTGGGTACTCCTTTTCTAAAGAAATTGTTTCTGACTGGATTTCCAAGGCAGCCTTTTTTTCTTACTCTTTCTATGATGAGCAACTTCTGACTCCTATCGAGGCCCATTCCAACAGAGTTGCTGCATCTTAAGGAACTCTCTTCAAAGGTTTGGATTCTAAATCTGCTCTTGAAGTAGCTACTTGGTCTTCTATTCACACTTTCACCGACAGTTCAAGATTGTTGCCTTTTCTAAAGATACGGCAGAATTTTCTTGTTCAGTTTTACTAGCTCTTTTGGATCTTAACTTATTCAGTGTTCCCTCTGCCTGGCATTTTAACATAGCTTTGGGAGTCTCCCATAGGTTATAAATATTGTCACAGTGATCATGGATGGATATAGTAAATTTCTTTAAGGACTTGCCATAACAGTAGAAATCTGACTGATCAGTGTTGTAGTATTGCATCCCCTCCCTCCTTTATCCTTTCATTCGGGCCATGTGTGTGTTTTCCTTGTACCAATCTATATAGCTGCATCTTCTTATGTTTCAGCAGTTTGTCTGGGGCAATAAAGTCCTGAGGTGTTTTATGTCCTTTAATTGCCACTACCTTCATGGGCTGAGGTCGTACGTCAGATGTACAGCATACCAGGCTGCCCAGACATACAACTGTCCTTTGTGGGATATCCCATAGGTTGTTAGTACTGTAATCCTTTATTTTGGTATGTTCTCAATCATATTGGATCCTACCTATTTATTGCACACACACACACCCCACCCTTTAGCTCAGTGCTTCCTGCTGTCATTGAGGCAGATTAAGCTCTGCCTGAGGAATATCAGACAAGAAGCACCTGAAGGTGCCAGCTGATGAACCTTTATAACACTGATGTTTTAATGTCAGATAGAAAAGGGCCTAGACAGTACTTTCTAGACTCTGTGTACTGCTATTCAACTAAGTAATGTGTACTGCTGCTGTCAGATGCTATTACCTTAATTATAAACCCATCTCGTCATCCCCTTAGTAAGCTGCATAATTAAGCAACCCTACTATATTACACATTTTAACACAGCAGTATACTCCTGTTGTGCTTTAACCTTCAAAATTGCTTATAAATCTTTGCTTTGCTCTACATCTAATTGAGCACTTAACAAATCCTTTGCTTTTCCATACTTCATAGTAGGGCATCTGGATATACTGTATTTCTCTTTTAAACCTCGGCTCACAGAAAACTTTTATATTTGGTCTTTGCGATATCTATTAGTATTAATCTTACCCTGCATAATCTGTTATCTACTAAATTATCATTCTAATTGTGTTTTCTTGTTTGTTTTTAGTTTTAATAACAGTACACAGTGTTTACCTTGCATACATTCTGCATCAACTTAAATCGGATATGATGTGTATTTATTTACTCGTTTTTTCTGCTACATTTCTCTGGGTCCACTGAAAATGATCTGTGGCCAGTAGGGTTAACCCAGTGAACATAATGTTAGTAAGTAAACTTAAATTATGATTGTGGCCATACCATTCTATTGTTAAAGGAGAACAACTTGGAGTACTACTCAAGTGTCTGAACTTCAGTCTAGCCACTCATCACAGATGGAGAGAGAAGTTGTTGGGCCTTTCGCACGTACAGTTAAGACAGTGCAAGTTGTGCAGTCCCATTTAGGGTGCAAGAGAAGCAGAGTAGTAAAAGATTAAAAAGGCAGGCTGAATTGTCTTTTGAGTTGATGCATTTTATATATGTGGCAGAGTGATTTGGGTCTAAAAACACAGGACATATTTAAATATCTTAATGCACATCAGTTAGTGTTTATGGTGAAGTGTCATAGGGCTCAAGGAGGGGAGATCTGGCAAAGGATACTTTTCAGCAAAAACACATAGTTAAGACATACAGACTTATTGTAGGCAGTGTGAGGAAGAAAAGCATTTTTTTCAGCCTTCACTTTTGAACACAGTAGGAAAAAAAAAATCAGAATTTTTTAGGCTAAATGATTAAAGGATTGGAGGCAGAATGTACTTGCTGTAGTAGGTGGTATGTAGGATACAGAATAGTGAAAGTGCACTACTTCTGCAGGAACATTGTGACAATTAGACCTAATTGCAGTACTGAAATCTGATATTGATAAGATTTAGACTGCTAAAACTGGAAGGAAGCTTGAGCAAAGTTTGTCCTTTCTAAAAATGTATTTGAAGAATGTTATGCACCTGAACAGGAAGTGGGGAAACTAAAATGGGGATCAGTTTACCCTGAGAAATTGGCAAGTTTAATTAAATGTATATTGGAGCTTAGGTAGGGTTGCGGCAAGGGTCTGATTTCTAAATGCTATAAAGTCTTAGCAGAACACCATCAGCAAGTATCAGACTAATTAAGGGTGAGATGGGAAAATTTTGTTAGAGGATGTTATTCAGTGGGTAAGGCTCTGTCAAATACCAGGGAAAGTAATACGGCTGAAAAAGTGCAAGATTTCGAATGGAAGTGCCTCCTTAAGTATTTTTATACTTCAGTTAGATTACAGTGCATGTTCCCTTCAACTGATGGGCAGTGCAATTAGAAAAGGAAAGGAGATTGGAAACATGTTTAAGGGCTGTAGTGGGCCACAGACTTGTATGAAAGATCTGAAAATTTTGATAAATAGAATTAGAGGTGAAGCAGATTTGCTGTGAGAGGATGTGCATTTTAGTTCTGACAGAATTTGGAAGAGGACTGAAGTAAGCAAAAAGCAAGGTAGAAACCAAGGCCTCGTTAAGATAGAGCAGATGTTCTTCATGTTTCACTGTTGCAGTCATCACGCTTGGGTTATCCTGCCAGGGGTAGCCCTCAGTCAGTCCGAATACCAGAGGCTTAGTATTTCTGCTTTGGTTACTGTCGCTCCAGGACTGACATCAGGTTGTCAGTGGTATAAAATCAGGCAGCCGATGCAATTACATCAGTCTTTCTTGCTGAGGAGCCCGAAGCAGAAGCAGTTTGCATGAGTGCCGGTTGGCCACTACCTGAGTTTCATCTCCGAACTGAAGTTGAAGTCTTCTAAAGCTAAGTTCCCCATTGGGGATCCTTTTTCTTGCTCTAACTGATGTCAGAAAAAGTTAACAATTGTCTCGTCTGTGGAAAGCAAATGCCACACCGAGACTTCCATTCTTACTGTGTCACCTGTTTAGGCCCAGACCACGACGTCCCTCGTTGCTTTTGTGCTTTGTTCAACATCAGAACTATACGTCATTGGGCCCTTATAGTAGCTAAATATTTTCGCTGTTGGTCTCCGTATTCTGAAATGGCTTTGGTAAGCCATCTGACTACCGATCTTCTGAAAAAACATAAGAATAAAGACAGAGACAGACCGCACAGGTCCAAAACTGCTGGCGAAGCTTCCGTTAAGCTAATCGCCAGTTCGCCGGTCCTCAGTGAGGCAGCCCCTGGCGACCGCAGAATTGGAACCCCAGACTGCTTAGGATTCTCAGGCAGAGAGTTCTAGGCCGACGCAGCCATTTTCTTTAGGCCTTACCGACAACATTGCAGGAGGAGAAGCCGGTGCTGCGGAAACACCTTTGGTTACAGAAGGTGTCTTCAGACCGACTACTCTCACCATAAAATCTTATGCTAAGCTTAAGACTTCTCTAAAACCAAAAAAGACTGCACATCAGTCTCCAGTTCAAGGCCCCATGCCTAAGAAACAGATGCTTAAAATGGCTGAAGATTTGATTTCTTTAATCAGGAGTTCCCAACCCCCCTCCCCCCCAGACAAAAGGCCTAGACAAGAGGAGGATTATGCCTCCTCTGATCAAGTGTCTATTTCCTCAGGCTCCTCTGAGGAACAGGATTACTCCTTTCCCCCTTATGAAGATTCTGATGCTGAAGATTCCATTCCCTCAGCTTCTCCCCCTGAAGACTATTCCTTTGGGGAAACCTTACATACCATGAGGGAACATTTCCACTGGGAAGGTCAGGACTACTCCTACTCAAAGAAAAGGCTCCGAGAGTTTCTTTTACTCCCCCAGCACAGACCACTTGCTATCCCTCCAGTTTTAGACATTGTGGATGATGTTTACTTAGAATCTAGTCTAAATCCAGATTCTCTGCCTCCTGCTCCAGCCAAACCAGATAGATATTATAGAGTGCCTGACTCACAAATTCCTTTACAAAAGCCCTGTTGCTGACCCAGAGACAATCTCCCAGGGTCCCAAAGGGGCTAAGGCTTCTATGGCTAAAAATCCTGTACCCTCTGAAAGGGACTCCAGAGCACTAGATAGGTGGGGGAAGAAGGTTTACACCTCAGCTACTCTAGCTATGGGATCACTAAATTGTCAGTTTCACATGCTGAAATACCAGCAATTCCTAATGTCTCAAATAAAACAAAAGATGAGCACGCACCCTCAACAGTCGGAATTCAAGGAAATGCAGGATCTGTTGCATGCAGCTGAACAGGTGGGCAAACATACTTTACAATGTGGATTTGATTCCTTGGAAGCTTCCTGTAGAGCAGCTGTTACTGGGTCTGTTATACGTAGGCATGCTTGGTTAAAGGAACAAACTCTGCCTGATCATGTTAAAGCAAAGTTACTAGATGCACTCTTACAGCAGGATGTCTTATTTGGGGTTAAAGCAGAAGAGGTTTTAAAGAAAATGGAGGATAAGCAAAATCTATGCAGACAGTCAAAGATTTCTTACAGGTACAACCCCCATGCTTCAGCAGAAATTGGCCCTTTCCAGCTTCTGACAGACCACAGAGGGGTAAATACAGACGCCCAAGGGGCAGAGGACAAGCACAAATCCCTTACAAACCTTGCCAATGGGGCACTGCAACACAGAAGGGAGAAGACCGGTCCCAAACTACTAGAAGACAAACACAATGACTTAAACCTCAAACTGCCAAGCAAAAATCTCTTGGCAGCTACCTTGGGAAGAAAATTAGCATTTTTTATAGACAACTGGCACATCGTCACAAAGGACAAATGGGTCCTAGACATTATCTCACAAGGATACAGATTCCATTTCCACACCTTGCCAAGGATAAAAGGAATGCCAAACTTGCCACAAAATCGATGGGCAGAGGCACAAAAACAAATTACAGCTCTCATGGACATGAGAGCCATTCAACTGGTACCTACACAGGAGCAAGGCCAAGGATTTTAGTCAAGGCTCTTTCTAGTCCCCAGAAAGGACAATGCTTGGAGACCCATTCTGGACCTTTCAATTCTAAACACCTTCTTGCAAGTACCCAAATTCAAGATGCTAACACTACAGCAGCTTCTTCCCATGTTGGACAAGAAAGCTTGGCTAGTAACGTTGGACCTCAAGGAGGCATACCTGCATGTCCCTATCAGACAAAATTGCAGAAGATACCTCTGTTTCATTGCAGGTTCAACCCATTACCAATTCTCTGCACTGCCCTTTGGCTTATCTACTGCACCCAGGGTCTTCACAAAATGCCTGGAACCAGTAATTGCATACTGCAGACAAAGAGGAATTCAAAAATATCCATACCTGGATGACTGCCTCATCCAAGCAGAAAGCAAGGACATTCTCTTACAACATCTGACTTTTGTAAAACACCTTCTAAGTTGCCTAGGGTACACAGTAAACGAAAAGAAATCAAAACTAGTGCCCTAGCAAAATATGACATTCCTGGGTGCCAGCTTGAATACAACGGCCCAGATGGCTTATCTGACGCCAGACAAACAACTACAACTGACTCAATACTTCAAAATAATGGCAACGAAGACCCAGCTCCCTGCAAGAAAAATTCTGCAGGCCTTGGGCTTCATGGCATCTTGCATACTACTAATACCATTTGCAAAACTGCATATGAGGAAATTACAATGGTACCTGAAAAGCGTATGGACTCAACACAGCCACAGCTTGGAAACAATGATACCTCTCATTCCCTGCCTTCAACAGGAGTTTCTATGGTGGTCTCAGGCATGTCACCTCAACAAGGGTCAGCCTTTCACCTTACCCCCAGCCAGGCAAACTATGACAACAGATGCATCGGACTATGCCTGGGGGGCACACATGGCAGGATGGTGCGTTCAAGGCATATGGACTGCAGAGCAAAGGAATCCTTACATCAATCAAAAAGAAATGCTAGCTGTACAGAATGCTCTGACAGCCTTCAAGGACGTCTTACATCCAGGACAGCTTATAATAAGGATAGACAACACCACAGTAATGTGGTACATAAACAAACAAGGGGGTACACACTCCTACTCTCTGTGCAGGCAAGCAATGACCTTGTGGAACACAGCACTGGCTTACCAAGTTCAATTACAAGCTCAATTCCTGCCAGGAAAAAAGAACACATTGGCAGACGACCTAAGCAGAAACATCATGGATCCCCACGAGTGGAAACTGGATCCACAAGTATTTGCAATGATAACTCAAAAATGGAGGTGACCAGACATAGTTTTTGGGGTTGGCAAACAGGTCTATCAGCTATCAAAATTTTGCACAAGGACATTTCACCATCAAGCTTGGAAAGTGGACGCACTCTCATTCAGTTGGAAAATGCTGACAGTATATGCCTTTCCTCCATTGCCCCTTCTCACAAAGGTGCTGCTGAAAGTCAGGATGGAGAGACCTCGAATGATACTCATTGCCCCGGACTGGCCATGCCAGCACTGGTACCCACTACTAAGGAACATGGCCCAGAGCCCACCATGGATTTTACCACAATTTCCTCATCTACGCACACAGCACAGCAGTCAGATTCTACACACCCAGCTCAAAACCTTAAATTTGGCTGCATGGAAAATCATCTAAGCAACCAGCCAGCCCCTCTTTCACAAGCTGTTATGGATGTCATTCTGGAGGCCAGGAGGCCCAGCACCAGGAAAGCCTACTCGGACAAATGGAAAAGATTTTGCGCCTGGAACCAAGCTAAAGGCCAAAATACCCTTCAGCCGGACATGCCTCAGATTCTACAATATTTAACTGAGATGTTACACAAAGGACTTTCTTTTTCATCTGTTAAAATCCACGCCTCAGCTATTTCAGCTCACTACAAACGGATCCTCCCTTATTTTCACATACACTTCTAAGGCAGTATCTCAGAGGGGCAAGAAACATTAGGCCTCCCAGGAGAGCGCCAACACCAACTTGGGACCTAAATTTTGTTCTGAAAAAACTTACGTTGCCACCTTTTGAGCCAGCTTTCTCAGCTGACTTAAAGTTTATATCGTGGAAGACTGCCCTGCTGCTAGCAATTACTTCAGCCAGAAGAGTCTCAGAGCTACAGGCACTAATGGCGGTAGAGCCTTTCCTCATTTTTCATCAAGACAGAGTTTCTCTATGAACTAACCCCTCCTTTATGCCAAAGGTGGTATCCAGTGTGACTCTAAATCAAACCATCCACTTACCCACCTTCTTTCCAAATCCACAGAACAAAGGAGAAAGACTCCTGCATTCCTTGGACAGTCACAGGCAACTACGTTACTACTTGGATAAAACTAAGGTTTTCAGAAAATCTGACCAACTTTTTGTATCCTATGCTACAGCATCACAAGGAAAGGCTATTTCTAAACAGACCATT
The DNA here is from genome assembly GCF_019279795.1 of Protopterus annectens. Classification (NCBI taxonomy): domain Eukaryota; kingdom Metazoa; phylum Chordata; order Ceratodontiformes; family Protopteridae; genus Protopterus; species Protopterus annectens. Next base: position 868,188,975 of record NC_056741.1, on the reverse strand, counting down.
TCCAAATGGATAGGACATTGCATACGTTTTTGCTACACCCATCATGGGAAACCAGTTCCTGCTAGCATAAGGCCCCATTCCACCAGGGCAGCAGCTCCATCTACAGCCTTCCTCAGGGGGGTGCCAACCAAGGATATTCTGGAAGCTGCAACTTGGAGTTCAGTACACACCTTCACCAAACACTATCACTTACCACTTTACTCTAAGACTAGAGCTGGCTTCGCCACTGCAGTTTTGCAGGGCCTTCTAACCTCCTCTAACCCTGTTTGACTCCACCTCCCATCCTTAGCTTTGAGATTCTACCCAAGTGTGATGACTGCAGCATAGTACAGTTTTGTACCTACCATAAATATAGATGTTCGAGTGTATACCCTGCTGCAGTCCAGGTTACCCTCCCTCCATCCCCTCTGACCTAACTAAAACCTTTCAATACCTTAAAATCTGATACAACCTTTGTGGTGTATTTGCTTATACCTGGAGGGATGTTTTGTTTGTGCTAAGCTTTTATTATTGGTACTATCTACTGACCATCTTTTAGGGAGGCACCTGACATCTGGGGCAAGAAAAACTGAAGAAAATGGTGTTGGATGCCTCTTATATACCCCTGGCGCACTGACGTCAGGGAAGAAGCGACAGCAACCGATGCCGGACCAAGACTTTGGAATTCTGGCCGACTGCAGGACCGCCTGACGACAGGATAACCCAAGTGTGATGACTGCAGCAGGGTATACACTCGAACATCTACATTTATGGTAGGTACAAAACTGTACTTTTTCTTTCAGTAGACCGGGTTATTTTCATGAAAGATTACTCTTGGACCCTTCTTTCTTTGGACATGCCAACTACAAGAGAGGTCCTCGGAGTTCTAGGCTATGTAGCTTCAGTGATTCCATTTGCCAGACTTCATATGAGGAAGATTATGTGGTATCTGAAGTCAGGTTGGACTCAGTGTTGCCATCCTTTGACCTTCAAACTTCCTCTACTGCCTTTCATCAAAGAGTAGTTTTCTTGGTGGAAATAACGGTCTCTGTCAATCTAGAAATGTTTCTTTTACTTCTTTCTACTTGCCAAGGTCTGTTCACAGATGCCTTGGATCTGGCATGGGGGTGCTTATTCCAGAAACAGAGTTCAGATGGTTTGATACAGCAAGAAAAGCACAGATTACATCGGTGTAAAGGAGGTGAAGGCACTTGTTTTAGCTTTTCAGTCTGTAAATTACATTGGGACCCTGAGTCCTCTTCAGGTCTTCACAGACAGCAGCACAGTTGTGTATATCAACAAGTTGGGACACATCAAGTCTTGCTGCTTTTGCAGGTTAGCTCTGATAACTCGGGAAATTACAACATAACCTAAACTCAGTCTCCAAGCTCTATATATACCTTCAGGGAGAAATAAGTAACAGACCTGTAAGAATTCAGGGGGAAACATTCCTACAGTCTTTGGATATCCATAGACATCTCAAGTTTTATTTAACCAAAACCAAATCTTTCAGGATATCTAATCAGTTGTCTGTCTCTTTCCAGGAAAAAAATTGTTTGGGTACTCCTTTTCTAAAGAAATTGTTTCTGACTGGATTTCCAAGGCAGCCTTTTTTTCTTACTCTTTCTATGATGAGCAACTTCTGACTCCTATCGAGGCCCATTCCAACAGAGTTGCTGCATCTTAAGGAACTTTCTTCAAAGGTTTGGATTCTAAATCTGCTCTTGAAGTAACTACTTGGTCTTCTATTCACACTTTCACCGACAGTTCAAGATTGTTGCCTTTTCTAAAGATACGGCAGAATTTTCTTGTTCAGTTTTACTAGCTCTTTTGGATCTTAACTTATTCAGTGTTCCCTCTGCCTGGCATTTTAACATAGCTTTGGGAGTCTCCCATAGGTTATAAATATTGTCACAGTGATCATGGATGGATATAGTAAATTTCTTTAAGGACTTGCCATAACAGTAGAAATCTGACTGATCAGTGTTGTAGTATTGCATCCCCTCCCTCCTTTATCCTTTCTTTCTGGCCATGTGTGTGTTTTCCTTGTACCAATCTATATAGCTGCATCTTCTTATGTTTCAGCAGTTTGTCTGGGGCAATAAAGTCCTGAGGTGTTTTATGTCCTTTTGTCCTTTAATTGCCACTACCTTCATGGGCTGAGGTCGTACGTCAGATGTACAGCATACCAGGCTGCCCAGACATACAACTGTCCTTTGTGGGATATCCCATAGGTTGTTAGTACTGTAATCCTTTATTTTGGTATGTTCTCAATCATATTGGATCCTACCTATTTATTGCACACACACACACACCCCACCCTTTAGCTCAGTGCTTCCTGCTGTCATTGAGGCAGATTAAGCTCTGCCTGAGGAATATCAGACAAGAAGCACCTGAAGGTGCCAGCTGATGAACCTTTATAACACTGATGTTTTAATGTCAGATAGAAAAGGGCCTAGACAGTACTTTCTAGACTCTGTGTACTGCTATTCAACTAAGTAATGTGTACTGCTGCTGTCAGATGCTATTACCTTAATTATAAACCCATCTCGTCATCCCCTTAGTAAGCTGCATAATTAAGCAACCCTACTATATTACACATTTTAACACAGCAGTATACTCCTGTTGTGCTTTAACCTTCAAAATTGCTTATAAATCTTTGCTTTGCTCTCCATCTAATTGAGCACTTAACAAATCCTTTGCTTTTCCATACTTCATAATAGGGCATCTGGATATACTGTATTTCTTTTTTAAACCTCGGCTCACAGAAAACTTTTATATTTGGTCTTTGCGATATCTATTAGTATTAATCTTACCCTGCATAATCTGTTATCTACTAAATTATCATTCTAATTGTGTTTTCTTGTTTGTTTTTAGTTTTAATAACAGTACACAGTGTTTACCTTGCATACATTCTGCATCAACTTAAATCGGATATGATGTGTATTTATTTACTCGTTTTTTCTGCTACATTTCTCTGGGTCCACTGAAAATGACCTGTGGCCAGTAGGGTTAACCCAGTGAACATAATGTTAGTAAGTAAACTTAAATTATGATTGTGGCCATACCATTCTATTGTTAAAGGAGATCAACTTGGAGTACTACTCAAGTGTCTGAACTTCAGTCTAGCCACTCATCACAGATGGAGAGAGAAGTTGTTGGGCCTTTCGCACGTACAGTTAAGACAGTGCAAGTTGTGCAGTCCCATTTAGGGTGCAAGAGAAGCAGAGTAGTAAAAGATTAAAAAGGCAGGCTGAATTGTCTTGAGTTGACGCATTTTATATATGTGGCAGAGTGATTTGGGTCTAAAAACATAAATATCTTAATGCACATCAGTTAGTGTTTATGGTGAAGTGTCATAGGGCTCAAGGAGGGGAGATCTGGCAAAGGATACTTTTCAGCAAAAACACATAGTTAAGACATACAGACTTATTGTAGGCAGTGTGAGGAAGAAAAGCATTTTTTTCAGCCTTCACTTTTGAACACAGTAGGAAAAAAAAAATCAGAATTTTTTAGGCTAAATGATTAAAGGATTGGAGGCAGAATGTACTTGCTGTAGTAGGTGGTATGTAGGATACAGAATAGTGAAAGTGCACTACTTCTGCAGGAACATTGTGACAATTAGACCTAATTGCAGTACTGAAATCTGATATTGATAAGATTTAGACTGCTAAAACTGGAAGGAAGCTTGAGCAAAGTTTGTCCTTTCTAAAAATGTATTTGAAGAATGTTATGCACCTGAACAGGAAGTGGGGAAACTAAAGTGGGGATCAGTTTACCCTGAGAAATTGGCAAGTTTAATTAAATGTATATTGGAGCTTAGGTAGGGTTGCGGCAAGGGTCTGATTTCTAAATGCTATAAAGTCTTAGCAGAACACCATCAGCAAGTATCAGACTAATTAAGGGTGAGATGGGAAAATTTTGTTAGAGGATGTTATTCAGTGGGTAAGGCTCTGTCAAATACCAGGGAAAGTAATACGGCTGAAAAAGTGCAAGATTTCGAATGGAAGTGCCTCCTTAAGTATTTTTATACTTCAGTTAGATTACAGTGCATGTTCCCTTCAACTGATGGGCAGTGCAATTAGAAAAGGAAAGGAGATTGGAAACATGTTTAAGGGCTGTAGTGGGCCACAGACTTGTATGAAAGATCTGAAAATTTTGATAAATAGAATTAGAGGTGAAGCAGATTTGCTGTGAGAGGATGTGCATTTTAGTTCTGACAGAATTTGGAAGAGGACTGAAGTAAGCAAAAAGCAAGGTAGAAACCAAGGCCTTGTTAAGATAGAGCAGATGTTCTTCATGTTTCACTGTTGCAGTCATCACGCTTGGGTTATCCTGCCAGGGGTAGCCCTCAGTCAGTCCGAATACCAGAGGCTTAGTATTTCTGCTTCGGTTACTGTCGCTCCAGGACTGACATCAGGTTGTCAGTGGTATAAAATCAGGCAGCCGACGCAATTACATCAGTCTTTCTTGCTGAGGAGCCCGAAGCAGAAGCAGTTTGCATGAGTGCCGGTTGGCCGCTACCTGAGTTTCATCTCCGAACTGAAGTTGAAGTCTTCTAAAGCTAAGTTCCCCATCGGGGATCCTTTTTCTTGCTCTAACCGATGTCAGAAAAAGTTAACAATTGTCTCGTCTGTGGAAAGCAAATGCCACACCGAGACTTCCATTCTTACTGTGTCACCTGTTTAGGCCCAGACCACGACGTCCCTCGTTGCTTTTGTGCTTTGTTCAACATCAGAACTATACGTCATTGGGCCCTTATAGTAGCCAAATATTTTCGCTGTTGGTCTCCGTATTCTGAAATGGCTTTGGTAAGCCATCTGACTACCGATCTTCTGAAAAAACATAAGAATAAAGACAGAGACAGACCGCACAGGTCCAAAACTGCTGGCGAAGCTTCCGTTAAGCTAATCGCCAGTTCGCCGGTCCTCAGTGAGGCGCTTTCGCAGCCCCTGATGCCCGCTTCTGTGGATTCGCAGGCCACTACTGAGACCTATTCGGAGGCCAGTATGCCACAAGACTCTTCTTTGACTAAGGATCCTGTGGATGTCTCTACCTTGGATGGGTCCTGAGCTGCTGAGCAGACACCGGCTTCCGAGGAAGTTCTTTGCACTACTGATACTTGACACAAACTGACTTCTTTTGCGTCTTCAGTTCTTTCTAAAACTACTGAGTTTCTAAGGCCCAGGGTATGAACTATGCCTAAAAAGACAATGACCCAAGCTCAGGCACCTGCTTCCATGCCTCAGTCTCAAATGCTTAAAATGGCAGAAGACCTTATGCTTATTAGGGGAAGCCAGCCTACCCCTTCCAAAAGAAAAAAAGAGACTTGCCCCAGCAGTTTTATCTGACCAGGAGTCCAATGACTCTGAGGTTTATGAATATGAAGACATGCAACCCTATCTGCTTATGAGGATTCAGATGCAGAGGAATCCATTCCTTCTGCCTCTCCTCCAGAAGATTTTTCATTTGGTGAAACCCTACATACTTTAAGGGAGCATTTTCAATGGGAATGTCAGGAGTATCCTTAGTCCAAAAAGAGACTCGGGGAATTCTTAGACTTACCACAGCACATACCTTTAGCCATTCCTCCTGTCTTGGATGTTGTGGATAACTCCTGACACCCTTCCTCCTGCTCCCAGGTATTATAGTCCTCTGACTCTCTCAAATTTCTTTTCAAAAATCCTATTGCTGACCCAGAGGTCTTCTCCCAAGGACCTAAAGGAATAAAAGCAACCACAGCTAAGAATCCCACCCCCCTCGGACAGGGATTCTCGAGCTTTAGACAGATGGGGTAAAAAGTATACACCTCTGCAACTCTTTGCCATTACAGCACTAACTTGTAAGATGTTCATCGTGTTACCCTGCTGCAGTCATCACACTTGGGTTATCCTGTCGTCAGGCGGTCCCGCAGTCGGCCGGAATTCCAAAGTCTTGGTCCGGCGTTGGTTGCTGTCGCCTCTTCCCTGACGTCAGTGTGCCAGGGGTATATATAATGCAACCGACGCCATTTTCTCCAGTCTTTCTTGCCGCACGGTGCCCGAAGCAGAAGCAGTTCGCAAGTGCCGGTCGGCCGACTCCTGAGATTTTCGAATTTGAATTTCAGACCGAAGTCTTCTATAAAGCTAAGTACCCCGTTGGGGAAACTTTTCTTGCCTCAGACCGATGTCAGAAAAAGTTAACAATTGTATTTCTTGTGGGAAGCAAATACCTCATAAGGATTTTCATTCTTATTGCATACCTTGCCTAGGCCCAGACCACGACGTCACTACTTGTCGGTTTTGTGCTAGGTTTAATAAGCGTACTATTAAAAGACGCTTTGATTTCGCACGACACTACTTCGGTAGGAAATTTAACTACACCATGCCGTCGGAGCAACTGACTACTGGCGTGCACAAAAAACGCAAGGTTAAGGACAGACAGCCCAGGCCTAAGCCAGATTCCGAGGCCTCGGCTGATCCGGTCTCCGGTTCTCCAGTCCTCAGTGAGGCTCCGACGCAGCCCCTGACTACCGCAGATCTGGAACCCAAGACCGCTATGAAAATTTTGGCGGAATGCACCAGGCCGACGCAACCTTTTAGTTCAGGCCCTTCCGACGGCATTGCTACAAATGACGTCGGTGCTACAGAAACGCCATCGGTTTCTGAAGGCGTTTTCAGACCGACGACTCTCACCATAAAAACGTTTTCTAAGTCGAAATCTAAAAGGACTGCACTTCAGTCTCCTGTTCAAGGCCCCATGCCTAAGAAACAGATGCTCAAAATGGCTGAAGATTTGATTTCTTTAATCAGGGGTTCCCAGCCCCCTCCTGACAAAAGGCCTAGACAAGAGGAAGATTATGCATCCTCTGAACGTGTCCATTTCTTCAGACTCCTCTGAGGACCAAGACTACTCCTCCTCTCCTTATGAAGATTCTGATGCTGAGGACTCTATTCCCTCAGCTTCTCCTCCTGAAGACTACTCCTTTGGGGAAACTTTACACACAATGAGGGAACATTTTCACTGGGAAGGTCAGGACTACTCTGACTCGAAGAAAAGGCTCAGAGAGTTTCTTTTACTCCCCCAACACAGACCACTTACTATCCCACCAGTTTTGGACATTGTGGATGATGTCTATTTAGAATCCAGTTTCAACCCAGACTCTCTACCTTCTGCTCTGGCAAAGCCTGACAGATACTATAGAGTGCCTGATTCCCACAAATTTCTTTACAAAAGCCCTGTAGCTGACCCAGAGACTATCTCCCAGGGTCCCAAGGGGGCTAAGGCTTCTATGGCTAAAAACCCAGTACCTTCTGAGAGGGATTCCAGAGCAATAGACAGGTGGGGGAAAAAGGTTTTCACCTCGACCACACTAGCTATGAGGGCACTGAATTGTCAATTTCACATGCTTAAGTATCAGCAATTCCTTATCTCTCAGTTAAAGCAAAGAATAACCACTCTCCCGCAACATCTGAATTAAAAGAAGTACAGGATCTGTTGCACGCCACTGAGCAGGTGGGCAAACATACCTTACAGTGTGGGTTTGATTCTTTGGAGGCCTCCTGCAGAGCAGCTGTCACTGGGTCTGTTATACGTAGGCATGCTTGGTTAAAGGAACAAACTCTGCCTGATCATGTTAAAGCAAAACTACTAGATGCTTCCTTACAGCAGGATGTTCTTTTTGGAGTTAAAGCAGAAGAAGTTTTAAAGAAAATGGAGGATAAGGCAAAATCTATGCAAACAGTCAAAGATTTCCTACAGGTACAATCCCCTCGCTTCAGCAGAAACTGGCCAACAAAAAATTGGTCCTTTCCAGCTACTGACAGACCACAGAGGGGTAAATACAGACACCCAAGGGGCAGAGGACAACCACAAGCCCAGTATAAACCTCGCCAATGGGACACTACAACACAGAAGGGAGGAGAAGACAGGTCTCAATCCACCAGAAGGCAAACTCAATGACTTGCACCTCATCTGGCCAAGCAATACTCTCTTGGCAGCCCCCTTGGGGGGAAAACTCGCACTTTTTGCAGACAACTGGCACACTGTCACAAAGGACAAATGGGTCCTAGACATAATTTTACGACGATACAGATTCCACTTTCACACCTTGCCAATGAAAAGAGGAATGCCAAACCTGCCACAAAATCAATGGGCAGAGGCACAAAAGCAAATTACAGCTCTCATGGACATGAGAGCCATTCAACTGGTACCTACTCGAGAGCAAGGCCAAGGATTTTACTCAAGACTCTATCTAGTGCCCAGAAAGGACAATGCCTGGAGACCAATTCTGGACATTTCAATTCTAAACACTTACAAGTACCCAAATTCAAGATGCTAACACTACAGCAGCTACTTCCCATGTTGGGCAAGGAAGCATGGCTAGTAACATTGGACCTCAAGGAGGCATACCTGCATGTCCCTATCAGACAAAGTTGCAGAAGATACCTCCGTTTCATTGCAGGTTCAACCCATTACCAATTCTCTGCACTGCCCTTTGGCTTATCTACTGCGCCCAGAGTTTTCACAAAATGCCTGGCACCAGTAATTGCATACTGCAGACAAAGAGGAATTCAAATATATCCATACCTGGACGACTGCCTCATCCAAGCAGAAAGCAAAGACATTCTATTACATCATCTGGCCTTTGTAAAGCACCTACTAAACTGCCTGGGGTACACAGTAAACGAAAAGAAGTCAAAACTAGTGCCCTCACAAAAAATGACATTCCTGGGTGCCAGCTTGAATACAACGGCCCAGAAGGCTTATCTTACACCAGACAAGCAACTACAACTGACTCAATATTTCAAGACAATGGCAACAAAGACCCAATTAACTGCAAGAAAAATTCTGCAGGCCTTGGGCTTCATGGCATCTTGCATACTAATAATACCATTTGCAAAGCTGCATATGAGAAAATTACAGTGGTACCTAAAAAGCATATGGTCTCAACACAGCCACAGCTTGGACACAATGATATCTCTCATTCCCTGCCTACAACAGGAATTTCTATGGTGGTCACAGGCATGTCACCTCAACTAGGGCAGCCTTTCACCTTGCCCCCAGCCAGGCAAACTATCACAACAGATGCTTCAGACTACGCCTGGGGGGCACACATGGCAGGACAATACATTCAAGGCCGATGGACTGCAGATCAAAGAAATCTGCACATAAATCAAAAAGAGATGCTAGCTGTACAGAAAGCTCTGACAGCCTTCAAGGATCTATTACATCCAGGACAACTTGCAATAAAGACAGACAACACCACAGTAATGTGGTACATAAACAAAGGGGTACACATTCCTACCCTCTATGCAGACAAGCAATGATCTTATGGAACACATCTCTGGCTTACCAAGTCCAGTTACAAGCTCAATTCCTGCCAGGACAGAAGCACACATTGGCAGACGACCTCAGCAGAAACATCAAGGATCCCCACGAGTGGAAACTAGATCCGCAAATATTTGCAATGATAACTCAAAAATGGGGCCTTCCAGACATAGACCTGTTTGCTAGTCCTCAAAACTATCAACTAACAAAATTTTGTACAAGGACATTTCACCAGCAAGCTTGGAAAGTGGACTCTCTCTCTTTCAGTTGGAAAAACCTGACAGTATATGCCTTCCCTCCATTGCCTCTCCTCACAAAGGTTCTTTTGAAAGTCAAAAAGGAGAGACCATGACTGATTCTCATAGCCCCAGACTGGACACGCCAGCACTGGTATCCGCTATTGAAAAATATGGCCCACAGCCCACCATGGATATTGCCTCAAATCCCCAATTTGCTCACACAACAAAACAATCAGATTCTTCACAGCCAGCTCAAAGCTTTAAATCTGGCTGCATGGCAAATCAACTAAACATCCAACCAGCTCCTCTTTCACAAGCAGTTCTGGATGTTATTCTGGAAGCCAGGAGGCCAAGCACCAGGAAGGCTTATTCGGACAAATGGAAAAGGTTTTGTGCCTGGAACCAAGCTAAAGGCCAAGACTCAATTCAGCCTCACATGCCTCACATTCTACAGTATTTAACTGAGATGTTGCACAAAGGACTTTCTTTTTCCTCCATTAAAATCCATGCTTCAGCTATTTCAGCTCACTACAACACAGATCCACCTTTATTTTCACATCCTCTTCTAAGGCAGTTCCTCAGAGGGGCAAAAAACATTAGACCACCCAGGAGAGCTCCTACACCAACATGGGACCTCAATTTTGTTCTGGAAAAACTAACGCTACCTCCCTTTGAGCCAGCTTTCTCTGCAGATCTTCAGTTCCTATCATGGAAGACTGCCCTGCTCCTAGCAATAACTTCAGCTAGAAGAGTCTCAGAGCTACAGGCACTAATGGCAGTGGAACCTTTCCTCATTTTTCATCAAGACAGAGTTTCTCTATGAACTAATCCTTCCTTTATGCCTAAGGTGGTTTCCAGTGTGGCTTTAAATCAAACCATCCACTTACCCACCTTCTTCCCAAATCCACAGAACAAAGGTGAGAGACTCCTGCATTCCTTGGACTTTCACAGGCAGCTTCATTACTACTTGGACAAAACTAAGGCTTTCAGAAAATCTGACCAGCTCTTTGTATCCTATGCTACAGCTTCTCAAGGGAAGGCTATATCAAAGCAAACCATTTGTAAATGGATAGGTCATTGCATACGTTTCTGCTATACCCATCATGAGAAACCAGTTCCTGCTACCATTAGGTCCCACTCTACCAGGGCAACAGCTACCTCTACAGCCTTTCTCAAGGGGGTTCCAACCAAGGAGATTTTAGAAGCTGCAACTTGGAGTTCAGTACACACCTTTACCAAACACTATCACTTACCTCTTTACTCTAAGTCCAGGGTGGGCTTCGCCACTGCAGTTCTGCACGGCCTTATAGCCTCCACTAACCCTCTATGATACCTCCCCCCTACCTTAGCTTTGGGATTCA
>NC_056741.1:867853087-867873087 GCF_019279795.1 Protopterus annectens | reverse complement strand
ACTTTAACACCTTAGAGGAAATACCACAGTAGATACTTAAGCACTCATTCAAAATGCCATGCTCTATACTATCTGATACTGCAGAGAAATCCAGGAGGGCCATACCACTGGTCTCGCGTCATTAAGAGATTGTTGACTACCCAAACAGGAGCATTCTGCATACTGTGGTGAGTACAAAACATTCTCATGTTCACCCGAGGGAACTAGTGGAGGGACTAATGACCCATCAGGGCAATGTACAGAGTGTTGTCTGTATTTGGCCAGCCCATGCTAGCTGCCAGAGTGCTAGTGCAAGAACTGCAGTAGCCGTGCTAGTAGGGAAAAAATAACTGCAACTAGAATCTGTTTTCAGGGGAGGCTGCAATACAACACATCAATGCTCAAATCAATGCTCAATTAAATGTCAATGCCACAAAGTCAAAAATAATGTAAAGTATTTGTACTTTCCATGTAAAGAGGAACATAAGGTTCCTGGACTTTGGTTTATTGCCAGTAAGATTTCTGTGTCAGACATAAGACTGTCATTGGTGCATAGCTGAACAATTGTCCTACAGTAGTTTTAGTTTCATTAAAATAAACCAGTCCCACAAAGATGGGCTCATTTTGTTCTAGAGTACATATTTTCAGAACTGTACCAAAGAAACAAAAGTGCTGGCTGAATACTTGCAGACTTTTGAGTCTAGCAGAGTGTTGTAGTAAGGTATTATGTTGTACATCTTCTTGAACCTTATAGTTCAGAAGTAAAAGTTATTGCTGCAGAGAAGATTACAATTTTTTTAGGTGAGTATAGTAGAGAGCAGATTTTTATAGACTGGGAAACAAAGCAGATATCCATCACACAAGTACTTGACGCTCAAAAGTGTAAACACTAATTTGTGAATTTGTTTACTTATATACTAATTCTGAGACTGCAGTATTTCAGAGAATTCACCACATTCTAATGTACTTGCAGTCCTACAATCCTAGTATTAATATAGAGCTAGATATAAATTACTAAGTTATCCATATCAAGGAGGTGCACTAGAAAGTAATGTCATTCTGCAAAAGCATTCTTTATATTATTTTTTTTTCACTCGAGTTTTGATTTTTCACTGCACTAGGATTGATTATGCAAGTTAGCGTTTGCAGTTTTTAGTGTCAAACACATGTGTGGAGAGCCTCTTTTGTCATGGAACCATTAGAATGGTATCTCCTAAATGTGAACACACAGTTGCCAATGATAGTAAAATCTTGCAGTTTTGTTGAATATATGTAAGATTAGTCAACTTCATATGTGTCAATTCCATTTAAACAGCTTTAATAGCATGCCTTAACAGTGATAATGTAGTAATCTATGTTCAGACTTCTGAGGTCTTTGTGCATGCTGTACCAAAAATGTAGGCCTACATAAGATTACATAAAGAACTTAGCCATGTAATCTGCTGTGAGGCTGCCAGTCCAGCTAGCTGGAATTTTGTAAATAATTCTATATCATTTGTGAATTTTAATATGATCCATAGGCTTATCTTACAAGTGTAAGAGAACTATATGTTATATGGATATTAAATTATTGGTGCAGAAGTGTGTGATGAACAATATGTTATGTACTGAGCTTCAGGAATGTAACCACAGTGTGCTCTTCTGGAAAAGAGCATAAATATATATGGACTATGTGTTTTCATGGTAAAAGCTGGAACATACAGAGTTAGCTTGCAAAACCTCAAGAAAATAAGTGAAAATTATTTTACGATTCTGTTATCTCTGTGTCAGCTCAGAGCAGACACAATGTCTAAAGCTAGAGGTTTTCCTATTGTCTGGAAACAGAAATAATTACTAGGTTTCAAATGTAAAAGTGTTAATTGTTTTATGACTTCCAGTTCTAAGCAAACATCTGAGAGATATGTATTTTCTGACTCAGAGGTGCTAAATTCTAAGTATCTGTTTAGCCTGGGAACTGAAGGCAGGTGAAAAAAGAATGATGTAATCTAAAATAACCCACCAGTAATGTGTATTATTAATTTAAGAACTATCTCAGAGAGTAAGTCTGTGCATTTTGTGTTTGGCTTTGGATCTAGCAAGAACATCCACTCATCTGCATTTGCCTTGCTAACAGTAAGTAACCAGGGTACAGTGACTTCTCTTAAAGATAGATAGGAATATAGTGAGATCAGTTTAGATGTTTTCTGTATTTATTTGAGACTGTCCTGCAATGTTGTTTCAAAATATTTCCTGTGATTCTGAACTCTGTTGTCACTATGTTGAGTTATTTAGTATTGTCTTGTTCTGTTATTATTTATTATTAAATATATTTAAACCTTTTAATTGTGGCTGTTTTGTTAGAGATATTTAAGCTCTTAGGGTAGTTGCATATGTATTTGGTGACACTGTACAGATCACTCTTAAATAGCCTTAGTCTTGGTCACACTTACCATTTGGATAATAGTGACATTACACAGTAGAACTAGTCACCCTTTGGGAAGGGTCTTATAGTAAATGATAAGTAGTGGTTGGTGGCAGGGATAACTACCATATAGTCTGGGTAGAAGGGGGCATAGCTAGTAAACCTGTGCCAGCCGCCTTCCCCAGGAGTGTCTGTGTGTTTGTAAATAAATCAAATCTCAAAAGTGTCTGTGTGTGTCAGCTACTTGGGCAGGGACACGAAGCACTGGTTGGACAGAGAGGGTACTGAAGGTTTTGGCTTGACCACTTGGCTAAGATCTTAACCCTATAGTTGTGCCAGTGGGGAGTCTTATTGGGGATATGGAGAAAGAGAGAGAACCAGCCCCAGACTGACTGTGTGATCTCTATGTGCTCTTAATGAAAATTGCACTTTACTGTGTGTGTACTTGTCATCTTCCCAATGTGTACCCCAGCAAACTTGTCATCATCCATCAGTAATGACAGTTACCTAAGAAGATATAGAGGAGAAGAATGGGACATATGTACTACAATACATATTGAACAGCAGGTACTCTATGCAAAGCCTCTTTCACAAGTAGATACCATGACAGTGGCAGATGAAAGCATGTAAATATGTCACAAGTGGTACTAGGTAAGAACGCTGAGCTGAGCTGAGCTTAAGATGCATTACAAGGTGTCTTGTACCATGCAGGCAAAATAACTTATAATGAATAATGTGCATACTATACACATTATATACCAGATGATGCATCTGTAGATACTGAGCAGGTAAACCTACAAAATAACATTATTTGTTCAACATGTGGAGACACCTGGTAGGGACCATTGCAAGACATTGAATGTACTAAACCTCATAATCCTGGGACTCCTGATTCCCATTCTACAAAGACACAAAAGTCAGTCATAAAAGAACCGATCAATGCTCTCACCTCCTAAGCTGTGAACAAATGAAAGTAGAGCTTTTGGCCTGCTTCCAGGCTGATAACCTAAGCAAACAAAAACATTTTTCCTATACCGCTTCTTCATGTGCCAGAAGCAATGCCTTTCTTAAGTGTGTGAGTCCTCCATTCTTTGTGTTTCCATGACTACGGGTTTAGTGTGTATAACTTTGGGATGTGGGGGCGGGGGTCATCCTCATGAGGAGGAATGCAGGGATACTTTCTCTTGCAAGAAACACTTTTTTTTTTTTTTTTTGGGACAAAGTTCTAACCAGTTTTCTTTTCTAGTTATAACACTCTGACTAGTCATCTAAACTCAGAGAATAATATTAAATAGGAGCCATTTAATGGGTGAGGTGCCACAAGTTTCAGTACCAAGCCTCATCTTTTTAATATTTTTGACATTACAGATGGATTGAAAAGACAAGTAAGATTTGTATTTTTTAACAGATTACACACTATTTGTGGAGGAGCAGATCTCCTAGAGGTGTATAGAAAGAATGAACAATTACTTGGCAACATCAGTGAAATAATGAGTAACCTGTACAATTAAACTCAGTGTGAACTGCAAAATAATTCATATGCATTAAAAAATAAAGCGTAAACAACCAGTGTGAAACAGTAGCAACAAGTTAAAAAAAAAAAAAAAAAAAGGCCGGGTAATTGCTCTGACAGATGGCTTAAAAACAAACAAGCAACGTGATTAAGCAGCAGACTATGTTTACTAGAGGGAACATGGAGAGGAGTAAATAGCAGAAAATAAGCAGCTATTTTATATGCTTGGAAATGAGATGTTTCCTTTCATTGCACTGTGTGCAATTGTAGAGCTTCACCTCTGCGAACTGTAAAAAGCATGAAAGCTCTTCGGAGTTTGCCGTGGAAAATACAAATTTTATATCAGAAACAGTATAAAAAGCACTTAAGTGTTTAATATGTATAATCTTGGGGACTGTGAGGGAACATTATAAAAAAAGTGTAAATGCATTAAGAAAGTTGTCAGTCTGTAAAGATGGCATCTTACAGAAAAAAAAATGCAGAAAATAAGATGACAATGTAAAAATATATAGTGAATGGCTCAGTGACTTGTTTTATACAGAGGATGGTGGATGCGTATGATGATTTTCTTGAGGTGTGTGTGGAGACGGTAGTGCTTGGCACAGGTACAGTATGATTATCTATGGGGGAGATTCGGTTTACTAGGATGTACAGACTACCTAGTAAGTACAAAAATGAGCAGATTAGGTTTATCAAACAGTTGTCATATTCAATAATCAAAATCACTTTATTAAAATTGTTAGCAGATATTTTTTGCTGAGCCACTAGGGAGCAATTAAAAATTCTTCCTCTTCCCTTTATAAAGTTTTATGATTTTTGTAAAAAATGAAGACATATTATTATTATTATTATTATTATAGTTATTAGTATTATTAGATATGAAATGTGCCAAGAGCCCACTGATGTATTACTCAAGGCTGAACACTGCTGAGAACATAATGCACATCTCGGCAGAGGTCCAGGTCTGAGTTTAGTGTCAAGATAATTAATTAAACATGAAGTGTTTCACAAAAAATGTGAGTGGCCGCCACGCATGTTAGAAGTTAAACTTCTGTAATGAGGTGCGAAAATGAACACACACGCACGGTTTTCCAAATAAGTAAATTTTCGCACTTCATTAGAGGCGTTTCACTTTTAACATGAGTGGCAGCCATGTACACATTTTTTCAGAATGTCTACATTTTTGCTTCATATTTTTAGTCTGTTCCTCATAAAATGTGTGTTTTTCTGGCAAATCAATGAGGACTGAAGTCACTAAATAGATACATTTGAGTTTCAGACTTCATATCCTTGAGAAAACTATACATGCTAACACTAATCCTGTTGTTCTAGCAATTTTCTAAGTTTATAAATGCAGTATTTAAAATCTGTCCCTATTTTTGGCCTTTGTCTCCCCATTATTTTAAGCTTTGTCCAGATTTCTTGCACTAAGAAGTTGTGATTTATGGTATTTTGTCAAAGTTCAGCCAAAAGACCAGATATATGTCAGAAGTAGCTAATTGACTGCTTCACCTACCTATTTAAAATGTCTAAAAATGCTTGCATGGTTAGTTGTTTGTTTTTATTACTATTTCATGCTTCTGCTGAATCAATTGTTTGGACCATATGGTGGAGACCATCTATTATATTATGTTTATTTTTCCGGAATGCCCTTTGACAGAAACATTTAATTTTTGTCACTCAATTTATAGTTTCTTCAGTTATGAATGTGGACTTTGCACTAGTAAAACATTGCTCCCTGTTAAGGCTCTTAAGTTAAGCTTAACTGTATTACCAAAATAAGAAAGAATACCACTGCAGTTCATCCACCTTTGAAACTCATGACAGTCCTCCCTTAGTTTAAGGACACATGATTTATTATTTTCATTATGAGCTAAGCAGACTACACCCAGATACATCATAATAGTATGTGTTTGTGTGTGTGGCTGCCAGGGATCACTTACTTGCTCTCACTCTTCATTGTGTGTGTGTGTGTGTGTGTGTGTGTGTGTGTGTGTGTGTGTGTGTGTGTGTGTGTGTGTGTGTGTGTGTGTGTGTGTGTGTGTGCGTGTGTGTGTGCGTGCACATGTGCGTGCGTGTGTGTGTGTGTGTGTGTGTGTGTGTGTGTGTGTGTGTGTGTGTGTGTGTGTGTCTGTCAGGGATGGCTCGTTCACTCTCACTCTTCACTGTGTGTGTATGTGGAAGTCAAACTCCACCCTTAGTTTGCAGAGTTTCACTTACATACTTCTGTTTCACTTTTCCATTTCACTCTGAGGCTCGCTCAGCATCCCATAAGAAGTTTCACTTCAGAAACCTGGCGAAAAGTGGATACTACAGATACGTTTAGGTCCTGCAGTACAAAACAAGTACAAAACAAGAAGCAGCTGCACATCTTGCTGAAGGCAACAAAAGATATACAGCTAAGCAAGTCTCTAGCCCCTTATTTAAATTCTGTAGTCATACTCTTTTACTGCTAACTTCAGCTTTAAGAGAAGATGTGCACTGTATCTTCAAATGCACATATTCACTCCAGATGGAATATTTATTGAAAAAGGATTTTTTTCTGGTGAATCCCCTCTTATCTGTAAACAGACAGTCCTTTTGTCAATGCACCCTTTGACAGAAGCTCTTTGTTCAGCCCTAATGTAAAGGACACAGTCTCCAGGTGTGATGAACATGGAAAGACCCTCTCTGCAGTGGGAGTACACTTTTAGACCCATCAAAGGACCTTTTCCAGGAATCAATGAAGTGGTCAAAAATGTGGATCAAAACATCCCAGGGTCCTTACCAATATCCCTGTGGAGATAGTTCCCCCAGGGCCAGAAGGGGGACCTCAAATGGAAGACGCCACCTATGCAGCAGAGGAGTCCTGCAGAACCAAGGGTCTAGAGATTCCTTCTCTGAACAACCCTACCAGCACTCCTAAAAGAAGGCCTGGTTGCCCACCTCTGGAGGGAGTCTGGGGTCATTTATCCCTTTACCAGAAAGCCTGGCTAGACCTTATAAAAGATACCTCAGTTAAAGGATTATTTACAGAAGTTATAGCAAATTTCCATGGTGGTGGTGTTGCGGTAGCGTTGTCACCTCACAGTAAGACGCTGACCGGTTCAACTCTCAGCTAGAGTGTCTTCTGCATGGAGACATGCGTAAATGGGCGTACCTTCATTGAAGGTTGTGCGTTAGGGCTGGGAACTCAGCACGTAAAAAATCAACTGCCAATCATTAGCAAACCAGAATTCTGCTGTGGCGACCCCTAACCGGGAAAAGCTGAAAGACACAACAACATAGCAAATTTCTTGATGTTCCACCCAGTCAGAGGAAAGCAACAGTACTAGAAATACAAAAGCTGCTAGAAAAAAAGAGCCATCCAAGAGGTCCCACCAGACCAGATAGAATCCAATACTTACTCAAGATTCTTTTTAGAGCCAAAGAAGACAGGGAACTGGAGAATGATTTTGGATCTCAGCAATCTGAACAAATCAGTTCAACACACAAAGTTCCAGATGATCACGGTTCAGTCCATTCTGCCCTTTTAGTGCAAGGATGACTGGATGCACTCGATAGACCTTCAGGATGTGTCCTATCACATACAAATTAAAAGACAATCTAGAAGGTGTTTATGTTTCTGGCCAGTCATTACCAGTTCTGAGCACTGCCATTTTGGCCTCATCACAGCACCCAAGGTGTTCACCAAATGCTTGGCAGTAGCAGTAGCAGCAGCTCACTTGAGACTGCAGGGATTCCGAGTGTTTCCATACTTGAATAACTGTCTAATTACTGCCCTGACAAGGCATCTACTGATAAGAGCTCAAGACTAGGTACTCCAGACTTGCTCCCATCTGGGGATAACCATAAATTACAATAAATCTCAGTTAGAACCATCTCAGACACTGGAGTTCATAGGAGCCCTTTTCAACACAGTATCCATAACAGCTTCTCTTCCTCTGTCAAGAGTACAGACTATCAGATTCCAAGTCAGAAAGATAATTCACAAGTCTGCAATCTCATCCCAGTTGATCCTAGAGGTTGTGGGATCAATTTCTGGGGTATAGTTGTAGTTCCCCTATCATGATTTCACATGAGAATTCTTCAATGGATGTTAGCGACTCAATGGTCTAGTCTTCATCAGCACGTCTGCTCAGATAAGAATTACCCAAGCATGCAAAAGATACCATTGGTGGTGGATTTGATCAGACCAGGTTCTTCAAGGTTTTCCCTTGAATTCTTCCTCAATTCAAAGCCATAGTGACCACAGATACTTCCCAGATTGGGTGGGGTGGGTCATTTCTTGGGGAAAACAGTCCAAGACACATGGTCCCCTGAAGAGGCCAATTTGCTTATCAATGTCCTGGAAATGAGAGCAGTGCTCTTAGCATTGCAGGCCTTCTGAGACTCTCTCCCTTTCAGGGCAATTGTGATTCAGACAGACACTATGTCAGTGGCTTGGTACATCAACAAACAAGGAGGAACCAGGTCTTACCTCTTGTGTCAAGGAGTTCTTAGAGTGTGACAATGGGTGATCTCATCCTAGCAGTTCCTGATAGCAATGCAAATTCCAGGGAAATCCAGCGTGATAGCAGACAAGTTGAGCAGGTCCATTCTACTACCTCACAAGTGGTCTCTCAACATAAAAGTGGCAGAAATAGTTTTTCACCAATGGAGCCAGCCTTGCTGTGACCTCTTTGCATCTCCCCTAAACACAAGCGCAGCAGCTTCTTTGTCCTAATTATTCCCCCACCGGAGGAATCACTGAGAGACAATCTACTACATCCCCCCCTGAGCTACTATATGCATATGCCCCAACTCCCTTAATCTCCAAATTTCTACAGAAAGCCTTCCAGTTGAAGAGCAAAGTCATCCTCATTGCCTGTTATTGGCCTCAACAGATTTGCCTTTCTTTGGCCTCATCTAGTCTACCCACTTTGGATCCTGGATCCAATTCCAGACATTCTGTCTCACCCAACAGACATGATTCACCCAGATATCTCAAATCTAAAGCTGTCTGTATGTTTTTCCCACTTCTGTTGATAGTCAGACAACATATACTCTCTTCCCCTGTCCATCATTATGACAAAAGGGGAATACTGCCAGCACAACTATCTGGAATTTTGTAAATAATTATATGGCATTTGTGAATAGCAACACGATATCTATATAAAATGCTTCTGTTACAACTGTATTAGAACTGTATGTCATGTGTATATCAAATTGGTTTGTACATACAGGCATGTTAAAAAGGTATTTTATAAGGTGCTTGTGCTTGAAGTGTAACTACAGTGTGCCTTGCTGGAAGAGAACAGAAATGTATATGTACTATTGTAACTATTTAAATGTATACATTTTAACAGTGGAAACTGGAATACAGGAGGTTAACTTCAGAAAAATAACTGAAATTAAATTACTTTATGACTACATAAAAATATGGTATGTTTCAGTTTTCAATGCAGCTAGACACAGAGGCTGTGCTGAGAAGCTTTCTGTATTGTCTTTGGAGTGAATTAATTACTACCTCTGAAAGTATGAAAGAACGTAATTGTTTTATGACTTCCAGCATCTACCAAAGATCTGAGGTCTATGTATTTTCACAGGTAGATGCCAGATTCCAGCAGTGGGGGTTTCACCTGGGATAAAGTCAGATGACAAGAAATGATGTAATTCTGCAAGCTATCCCAGCAGTAATATTTGAGATATTAATTTAAAAAGTCTTTTAGAGGGAGAGAGCATTCTGTATTTTGTCTTGGACCTGACAAGATCCATTCACCACACATCCACACATCTACCTTGCTCTGTAAGTAAGTTTTTAGAGTATAGTAACTCTTGCTTAGATATAGTCAGGAATGTAGTAAAGCTTAGTTTAGATATTTTTCTTTCTTTATTTGAGACTATCCTACAATGTTGTTTTAAATATTTCCTGTGGTTTTGAACTCTGATATCACTGTGAATATATAACAAGTATTTTCTTGGTCTTTTATTATTTATTATTAAATATATTTAAACCTTTCATTATGGCTAATCTGTGTAGAGATATTTAAGTTTTAAGAGTACTTGCATATTTATTTGGTGACACTGTATGGGCCACTCCTAATTGCCTTGCTCTTGGTCAAACTACCATTTGTATTACTATTAATATTACACAGTAAGATTGGACACCCTTTTTCAAGGGCCTTAAAGTAGCTGATAAGGAGTGGGATGGTGGCAGTGATAACTACCTTATAGTCTGGCCAAAATGGGGCATAGCTAGTAACCCTGTGCCAGTCTTTCCCAGCTGTGTGTGTGTGTGTGTGTGTGTGTGTGTGTGTGTGTGTAAATCAAACCTCAAAGAGTGTGTGTATCAGTACTTGGGCAGGGACACGAAGCACTGGTTAGACAGAGAGAGTGCTGGAGGTCTTGGCTTGGCCACTCAGCTAAGATCTCAATGCTATAGCTGTGCCAGTGGGGAATTTTATTGGAGATCTGGAGAAAGAGGGATAAACCAGCCCTGAACTGATGTCTCTGTGTGCTCTTAAGGGAACTTGCACTTGATGCAGAGAGCTGCATCTGTAAATACTGTCTGTGTACCTGCTATCCTCGCAGTGTACATCCACTACTGGTGCCAGTGGTGAGGATTGAGGTTCCTTAATTACTTGTCCAGTGGAGGATTTTCACAGTTGTATCTGTGTAAAATCTACCTAAAGGCTTACTCTGCAGTCAGTATCACAATGTATAAAGTAATATTTAGAGTAAACAACAAAACTATTTTAGGCTGTATAAAATCATTCAGCAAATAGTTAATATGTCTTACATTCCTTGTATAGGTGGTATTTTCTATTACATATACCCTAGTATAAAAATCTGTATATTTCAAAAATAACTCTCTCAAGTGACCCTTGAAGCTGACAGTATTCATGTCTATCCTGTGGCAATGTGGTGGCTGATAAGGTTATGGAACACTGTGCCTTTAACAGATAGACAGACATACAGCAGTTAGGCAAGTTTTAACAGGGGAGCAGGTGCATTTTGATCATAACATTTACAAGACAACTGAGTCATGAGGCCATTTCTGCCATGTCAGTACCTACTCTAACTCTCTGTTCAAGGAAGGCCAAGTCAGTCATATGAGTGAAGAATTTATGACTACCTATCCAGTTACCCAGCTCCTCATTAAAGCCAGATAGTGTACGAACCTGCTTAACATGGAGAGGGAGTTTGATCCAGAGAAAAGGGTAGGCAATGTGAGATCAATCTGTCCCTCCTCATTGTCTTATTTATTTGTTGGATTAGATTTAGATCTTTGACACTAGTGTTACCTGGACTATTTGATTTATGGATATATAAGAGTTTTTTTGTGTGTGTATGTGTGTGTGTGGGTTTACTATTGAATGTGTGTGTGTGTGTGGGGGGGGATATGATGGAAAATACTAGAAAAGAAGGCAGATTTCAGATTCCATATCAGTGGAGGAATCTCTGAGGAGCTGTGTTTGTGAGGGAAGATGTCCCTAATCCTGAATTAGTTACATGAATGCTACCCTGTGGTGAATCCTAAAGGAGAAACCAAAGTTTTCTATATTAAAAGTTTGATGGAGTTAATCCTTGTTGTTGAGTGGAAAGGGATTCATAAAGGCATAAAACTGTACTGTGTTATGTATTGTCTTCAACTTTGGAAAATCCTACATAAAAAAGTGTAATTATGAACTGTGTACTTCAGATCCTGATGGTGAACTGAACTTTGGAACCTGATGACTAGACTGCAGTTTTGTCTTCAGTTTCCTCTTTGTTGTAAGAAACATTGATTTAGTTTATCCTATAAATAAACCTACATTTTCAAAAATGGAAATTTGGCTAAGACTGTGTTGTTACTGAATACAGTAGACTGATACTACATTGGAGGCTTGCATAAAAAAAGAAAAATGAGTTTATACAAACTGTAATTTTGTGATGCTCCCTGGAAAGTGCTCTGAATTTTTTTCCCACCAGTAAGTAGTTTTTCATACAAATTGTAACCATAACCATACCACATGAAAGGGCTCTGTCTGACTGCTTTCCAGCCTCCTTCATTTTGAATGAATATGTACTGTGTTAGCAAAATGTCTTTCTGTAACTGAGGAAATGTTAAACCTTTGTTTGTGCTCATGATGGGGATTTACTCTAGTCTAGTCAAAATAACAAGAAAAAGGTTACCCAGAAAAAATTTGAAAAGCCTGTCCCCCAAGGGGATTTGTTTTGAAAATCCCTGTGGTACCTGAATGGTTACCTGAAAAGAATGTAGATCATTTTATAATTGTGTACTGTGAAGAGATGCCCTGTATGGACTGAGCTGCAGCCGCTGAATTATGTGCAAAATGGAGAAATTACTTCAAAACATAGTGCAAATAAGTGTAGCTTATGGATCAGCACTTCTTGGATTGCTAAAATAATAAATCAGCAGCCCAAGTTACTGGCAGAGCCATGTGCCAGTGGTACTTAAACTAAGCAAGAAAACTTATATGGAGGTCTGCCTGCTGACCTTTGAAAGCTATGCCATTTGTGAGAAGTGGCTCTAAACTGTGTGGGACAGACTTTTGCCATTACACTTAACTGGGGACTCATTTAAGGCATATCTGGGGTATATCTAGACTTAACAAAACTGCAAATGCAAATAGAAATATTGGCAAGGTCTGAAGCTTCACCTGAAGTGGAATCCCTTAAGTTAATGCACTGGAAAACCTGCATGGGCAGGGTAATAAGGCCACAAATGGTCGATTTTAAAATTGTGACTAGAACCTCATGTAAACCAAATAAGTACATTGTTGAAATATTAGCTGTAGACAAGTTCAAAAAGTCACCCCCTACTAATGCAAATAAATAGATAAATAAATATTCTAGAGTGAATCTAAGTCCTCTGAGCTATTAGTTGCTTTAGTGCAGTAATATTATTAACCAAATGTGCAAACCCTAAGTTAGCCTTACATGCACCACGGACTAATAACATGACTTTGCCTAAGTATGTTCTTTTGCCTGCAAACAACAAAAAATTGTGACCATCTGAAATGGCGTATTTTAAATGTTCTAAAAAGGGCATATAGCCAGGTAAAGCACAGTTTGTGATGGAAATACTATGTCTGAAAAGACTATTAAAGCTAGCCAGCAAATTCTACCTAAAAGAATGCCTATGAAATATAAATCTGTGGCATGTGACCATACTGAATTTTTAACTGCTAGAAGTATAGAGTCTACCATTGGCCAGTGTGCTATTACTAAACTTGTCAAATATAATATTGTGGGAGAAGGCAAATAAATGCAGAGATTGAGGGATTCAGGGAACATGATTACATTAAGAGAAAATATGTACTCCAAACCACAGTCCTCTCAGAAAAAAAACAATTCAAGAGAGACACTCAGAAGTTGAAAGAAACATTTGATTTTAACACTTTCATTTTATAAGTACAAAGCTTTGTCAGATAAAACAATGTGAATTTCTCAATGACCACAAATTTAAAAGAATGACCTGTAGCATCTCTGGCATGTTTTACTAATGCATTTGTTCCCTTATTGATTCTAATGTCATTTATGTGTTTGTACACACGGTTCTTTAACTTACATTCAGTTTTACCAATGTAAAGTGCTAAACAAATTTGACATAGAGAATCATATATTATGCCACTAGTAAGACAATTAAGTGAATCTTTTAATTTAAAAGTGTGATTGCCTATCTTGAATTCTTCACATACCATAATGAATTTACAGATAGAACAGAAGCCATCTGTGTTTCAAGTTGTGCCAATATGTTTGTTTCTTCGTGGATTGTGTTTGTTGCACCTGTTGGTTCTGTGGAAAGTGATTCTGCCTCACCTTGATTCTCTCTGAATGATGACTCATAGGAACTTCATCTACAGTTTAGCCTTTATTACTCCATTTAGTGTGGACAACGGAGACATAAGGAAAGTTATGGAGAAGAACTGGACCCTGTTGCAGGAGGGCACAAAAACTTTGAACAAGCTGGATGATAAACCCCACATAGTGTACATTGGGGTCATAATTTAAAGACAGTAGTGGAACATGTTGGTATTAGCAATTCTTTTCCCAAAAAGAACTGTAAAATGGCAAAGCGTGGCTTCTGTTCTATCTGGAAATTCATTATGGTATGTGAAGAATTCAGGATAGGCAATCACACTTTTAAATTAACAGGTTCATTTAATTCTCTTACTCGTGGTGTAGTATACATTGCTCTATGCCAAAATTGTGTAGCATTTTACATTGGTAAAACTGAACATAAGTTAAAGGACTATGTGTACGAACACATAAATAACATTAGAATCAATAAGGAACAAATGGATTAGCAAAACATGCCAGAGATGCTCCAGGTCATTCTTTTAAATTTGTGATCATTGAGAAAGTCACACAAGGTAAACATAGAAGTCCATGGCAGCTGTATTTAGGAAAATGTGAACTATTTTGGCAACTTTATTTGTACGCCAACAGCTAGCCCAGATTTAATGGTCACACCTCTATTGGTTGTTTATTAAAACGTAATGCTCTATAAAGATAAAATTTAAAATGTTGGTTCCTTTCAATAGTCCACTATTATATTCAGTGTCCTAAATGGATTTCTTTGAATTTCTTGTTGTGCAACAATAACAACCATGGGACATTATGTAATTTAAGTGATTAAAGGACAACAACTGGAGTCTATTATTAAACGCTCAACTTTTCTGTCCTTTCTTTCCCTATTTACAGTCCCTGCTATGAATAAACAACAATACAGCATTTAAAATATTTTAATTCAACTGTCTCTCTCAACTAGAACAGTACCTTACCATACTGTGGTTGTTTCACTTTCAAAAAACTTTTATCCCACTGGAAAAGTTTGCTGCAGTCTCCAGTTCACTGACGTCATCAAGGTCAAAGAATTCAGGTAGTTTTCTAGCCAATTCCCTCCCCAAACTGATATCACCATGACCATCGTAAAAACCCACTCATACTGTGAGGTCACAGCTCCCTGGTCCTTCCCCTACCATACAGAAAGTAAAGGCTAGAGCAAGGGAACAGTACATGAGTCGAGTCTCCTGCTGTGAGCTGTCAATCATAGCAGGTAACAGCTCAAATTACCCTTAGCACTTTGAAAGCTGGGAAAGTTAGGTGTGAAGGGGGATGGGAGATGAGTCGAAGTAGTACAATTCAGGCTTCACAAAAGACTGCAGTTTAGCCATTCTAAAAAGAAGCAGCAGTAAAAAGAACTTTGAAAGTTTGTTCTGTGGCATTTGCACTGTTTATGTTTTAAGTAGTCATTGAACAGAATGAAATGTTACTTAAAACTGACTATAGACAGCAGTGTATGCATGTAAAATCAATGCAGTGACAAGAGCTTTAAGAAGAAAGAGGCCTGCGTGATGTAATTTTTTTTACAGACAAGCACTGCATTGTGGGATACCTAGAGGCAGACTAAACAATCAGGATCACTCCAAGATGCTAAACTCCATGCGGTCAGACTCAGAAATTACATATAAAATATTTAAAAAACTGTAAATAGTCCCAGGGGGGTGGTGTTAAAATGTAGGAAACATCAAACCATGATGAAATAAACATGTTTTTTTTTTTAAGTCTGTGAGTGTGGTTCTCCTTTAAGTGAAGACTTTTGATAGAGGTGTATAACTTTAAATTTCTATACGTGAAAGAGGGTTTGGTTCTCATATGTCTCAGGATGTTATATAAGCTTCCTTTTTAACTGCTTGGATTTTTCACTGTTTTTATCTGAAGAGGTTTTGTACTTTTTAAAATGAAAGTGCTAAAATCAAGCATTTCTTTAAACTTGTGTGTGTCTCTAATTGTTTTTCTGTTGGAACTGTGGTTTGGAGCCTCTGCAGTACATATTTTCTGTCAGTTTGTTTACTCTGTTTTGGAATATGATTACATTAGTTAAATCACAATGTACCTGAAACATAAAATAGGTAGTAAGCAGAAAACAGAAGTAATGTGTACATGGGAAAAAGAAAGATTGTCCAATAGCACAGAAAGGGAATATGAACTCTGTTATGTAAAGTTTAACATCTTGTAGCTCTAGCATCTAACTTAGCATATGATGTGATAACTGGTCCAAGACTTTCTCCAGTTTAGAGAGCTATGAAAGTTTTGGAGAGAAGGTTCAGTAAATTATGCTATCAGATATACATAAACCCAATAAAGAAAAGAGAACAGAACTAGAAGACACAAAGGAAATGCAAACTGACTCTGTGCAGAAGGGTTAATAAACCTGTCACTGTGTCTTGCTAAAAGCACTATTTGTTAAAATAACAAAGTTGGTGTAAAGATTGACAGAGAAGGCAAGCCTTTCCAAAATACTGCAGTTAAAGTTATAAGAGAAGTCGATGTAGAAACTGAGAGGAAAGGGACCCATGGTTAAGAATATATTAAGAGAAGTTGGAGTACAGACTATGGAAGAAACAGATGAATCTCATAGTGAAGAAAAAAAACAGGAAAGTTGTAGCTGAAGAGGATTTATAACCTTCTCCCTGCTACAACAAAGCAGAGAGCCCGAGTTAGAAACAAGGAGGACTTCAATGCTAAAGAAAATAAGGAAAATACTGACAGAGAATAATAGATACTACCAGTACCTTGGTAGAAGAAAATTATTGCCACGAGTTGCCTTTTATAGAGGATGAACTAGAGAAAGGAAAAAACTTGAACCTATATTTATAAGAAAAAAGGCCTCAGCTTTCAATACACTTTAGAATGCAGAGAAAATAATACCGACCTGGCTGACCTCCGTATAAGTTATGTCAATTTAAGGAACACTTAGTAAGAAGACAATATGTTAAGAGACTATAAAAGGAGTAGATGGGGAACCAAGACAGCTTGATCTAAAAATTATTTGCTTTACAGGGCAAACACTGAAACTGTTAGTTCCAGTATCCTTTTGAACACCTATAATGAAGTTAGCACATAGCTGCATATTGGGTGGTTATTTAGAAATAGATATGACAAAAGCTATACTTTTAGCTAGATTTTACTGGCTTAGTAAATTAATTAAATAATAAATAAATAAATAAATAAATTAACAAATGTCAAATAAATAAATAAATAAATAAATAAATAAATAAATAAATAATAGTATGAATGACACAGAGGACTTTCTACCTAGCTTCTTCAGTGTGTCAAAGGATAGCACCAACCTTAGGTTTAAGAACTAATGCTACTTCCTTTCTAGTGTAGGAATCCCTTGAGAAGTTCTTACTGACAAACGCACCCCATTCATGTTCATAGTAATGCCTGTACTTTTATTATTTTTTTTTTACGTGACACATTTAAGGACATACAGGTACTGCCCTCAAACTACTGAGTTAGTTGAGCACTTTAATAACATTTTAAAGTCTATGTTATAGCAGGTTCTAGAAGAGGATGAGAGAAATAGAGACCAGCTCTTTCCATCTTATCTTCTCTTTGCTGTAAGAGTAGTACTCCATCCTTAAATGGATTAACACCATATTGGATTTATGGTATCCCCAAGTCTTGGAAGATACAACAAAAGAAACAGAGGAAGAAAAAGTGTGTGAGAGCAACTTATACACGTGGCACAAGTAAAGAATTATGATGCCTATATTAAAAAAACATACAGAGAGAGTCGAGAGAGAGAGAGAGAAAGAGAAAGAGAAAGAGAAATAGAGAGAGAGACGTCTGTTGAATGTATGTCTGTAGATGATGTTATGGTTCACATAGCATGTCCTGAAGTCAAAGTACAGGAAACATTATCAGGGTCTCAGAAACAAGAAATGAAGGAATTTGTACTTGGGAATAAGAATATTCTCAGACTTGTCTGGTCAAACCAGATTAATTCAGCATGACACAGAAAACATGCTTGGTGGGAAAATACATTTGAAACCATATCAATGCCAAGCAGTCAGGAAAGAGGTACAGGAAATGCTTAATCTTGGGATGGCAGCATATCTCCCAACCTCTTAGAGCAAGAAATCTGGACAAAGACATCAATAATGGGGGGACAAAGGCCTAAAAATAGGGACACTTTTTAAATATTGCTTTTACAAACTTAGAAAATTGATAAAACAACAGGTTTCTTATTAGCATGAATTTTCTGAAGGGTATGAAGTCTGAAACTCAAATGCCTGTCATTATTTTCTGACTTTAAGCCTCAGTAATTTGCTAGTGATTTTCCAGAAAAACACAATTTTATGAGAAATGCACCCAAAATATGATTTAAAAATCTGGGCATTCTGTGAAAATCTGTACAGTTGAGAGGTATGGATGGCAGAAGAATCACAAAATGAGTGCTATAGTCTCATTGTATTGGTGGCCATGCCTGACGGGTCTGTAAGATTTTGCAACACATGAAAAAGTCAACAGTAGCATCTTTAAATTTGGTTCATATCTCATGTCTTGTGTGGATGACTTGATTGAAAAACTATGCAAGTCTAGGTTTCTATCCCATTTAGACCTAACTAAAAGCTACTGGCCAATTCCACCATCCCCAGAAGCTAATGCAAAAAGAGCATTCTCTACACCTATGGAATCTTAAAAGAAAGAATCCTGCCTTTTCATCTCCAAGAAGTATCTGCAACATTCCAGAGGCTAACGGACAAACATAAAATCCAATAACAGGTATGCTGCAGGCTACCTGGATGATATTGTAATATTTTCTGATGATTGGGAACATCATTTCCTTAAAGTCCAAGCCATTCTGAATTCCTTGCATCAAGCTGGATTGACATCTAACCCAGCAAAGTGAATATTTGGTTATATAATAGGTACAGGGATAATAAATCCATAGGCTATAAAAAGCTAGGATGTTCAAAACTGTCCCATTCCAACACAAAAAAGCAGGTTAAGACCATTGCTTGCCTCATGAGTGACCTAGCTAAAGTAAGGCTCCATTGAATATTGAGTGGACAATTGAAGGTGACTAAGTCTTTGGGAAACTGAAAGTTCTTCTGGGTTTAGCACATATACTTATAGCTCCTGATCTCTCCGAACAGTTTCTGGTCTACACCAATGCCTGCAAACTGGACATTTGTGCAATGTTATTCCAGAAAGTGGGGGTATATTGAAGATTTACCCACAGTTGGCATAGTTTAATCACGAGGGTAAAGCCTGTTGGTATATTGTGGGATTTACAACAGGCACGCTGGCCAATCAGCGTGCATGTTTTGGAACATTAATGGAGGGGGGGGGTCATTGTATAATTAGTGATATAAATGGAATGGCAGCATTTGTGTGGGTCCTCGCCACCCTTAAATACAGTTTGTTGGGAGGAAACTGCATACTTTTTTATAAATCATGTTCCTCTTCAGTGGCTTTATAGTAATTATAAACTATTTTGGGCATTGACCCTCTAACGATACAATTTTAGGATTAGTCATTGTCTGGGCTGCAGTCACCTTAATGTGAGTGGGCTGTCTTGGGTGTACAGCCCATCCAGTGAGGCACAAACTGCTGGTTTTGTACTTGGGTGTCATTTAGTATAATGGTGTATGCTGAGCCTAGGGAATACTAGGAGACTGTGCCATTAAGGGACTGACTGTATTGTTTCTAAATTAGTACAGAGATCCTACAGTATATAAATATGAAATTATATGTTTGTTAACTTTGAATGTCCAAGTGTACAGGGCTCATTTTTAAGGGAGTACCAGGGAACAAAGTTCTAAAATAAAATTATCACATAACCGCGGTGGTACGGCAGTAGCATTGTTACCTCACAGCAAGAGGTTCTCCTGTTCGATTCTCGGCTGGGCTTGGGAGTGCCTTCTGTGTGGAGTCTGCATGTTCTCCCCGTGGTTGGGTAGTGTTCGAAAGACATGCATGTGTAAATGGGCGTGCCTTTGTTGAAGGTTGAGCATCGAGCTGGCACCTTGGCATTTCATAAAAAATCTACTGCCAATCATTAGTGGACCGGAGTTCCACTGTGGCGACCCCTTACCGGGAAAAGCCGAAAAACAAACAAACAACATAGGGCATACCCTAATTAATAACTTTCTTGGGTGGCGTAAGCCAGGGAACCTTGTTGGCTAGGCTTACTTAGGCCCTTGGGTCGATAGCCTAGTACCTACCTATGAACCTAGTACACATCATACATTTAACTATGATAGACCAATAAAAGTACATGATTAGCTAGACACTAAATAGTACTACAGCTAGAATGATGAATGTGACCATTGCACATTGAAG
>NC_056741.1:866753087-866800587 GCF_019279795.1 Protopterus annectens | reverse complement strand
GATTGATCAGTAGTTGATTGATCAGTGGTCAGGGAATAAGCCAGGCTGCCAAACTGAGGGTCTGCAATTGGGGATGCATGAATTTGCCTTCCCTCTGGGTCAGGAGGGTTGGGGTCTGAGGGAGGTGGCAGTGGGGACAGGCTGGACAGCTGTGGGTACTAGGGCTGGCGAGGCCAGTCTGGAGCAATCAGAATTGTCCTGGGTTTTTCCTCCCTTATTTTGAGCAGTACCCTGGTAATGAGAGGTAGTGGGGTAAATGCATAGACCAGAGGTTGACCCAGGGGAAGGATAGGGCCATCCACTTTCCACACCTTGCAGTGAGGCTTTGTGGTGCAGAACTTGCTGAGCTGATGGTTGTTGTGGGAAGCAAAGAGGTCGGCCTTCGGGGTGCCCCATTTCTGAGTTATCAGGGTGAAGGCTCTTTGGTCTAGCTGCCACTCATGTACGTCCAGAAAATTTCTGCTTAAGTTGTCTGCCAGGGAATTTAGAGAGCCTGAGAGGAATTGTGCTAACAGGTGTAGTTGCATGGCTGAGTCTGTTCCAAAGGGTCATGGCCAGCCTGCATAGAGGGTAGAAGTGAGTCCCTCCCTGCTTGTTGATATACCACATCACAGTGGTGGTGCCTGTTTTGATCAGGAGACCCCCCTGGGGAGAGAAGGGGCCTGAAAGCTATCAATGTGTGCTGGACGCCAACATCTCTTTTTGGTTGATGTGCAGATGAATGTGCTGTAGGCTCTATTGGCCCTGCATGCACCAGCCATCCAGGTGTGCACCCCAGGCATAGTCTGATGCATCTGTGGTGAGGGTCTGGGTGGCGGGGGGGGGGGTGGTGAGAAAGGTAGTCCCTAGTTGTGGGAGCATGCTGCTGCTGCCCACCAAAGAAAATCTTTCCTTAGGCAAGGTATCATTCATTTACATAAGTTTCCAGTTCCTAAGAGTGCTGACACCAAAGGCTTTTTAGGTACCATTGAAATTTCTTCATATGCAGTCTGGCATACGGAATGAGTAGAATGCAAGATGCTATGAACCCCAAAGCTTGCAGGATTTTCCTTGCAGATAACTGGGGTCTGGTGGCTAGCTGAGAGAAGTAGGCTGTCAGGTAAGTTCGTTTTTCTGGAATAAAGAATGCCATCTGGGATGCTGTGTCCAGGCTTCCTCCCAGGAATATAATCCTTTGGGTTGGTACGAGTTTGGATTTCTTTTCATTGATAGTGTACCCTAGGAAGGTCAGTAGGGATTTTACAAAGGCCAGGTGCTTGAGCAGCCTTTCCTGACTGTCTGCCTGCATAAAGCAGTCATCCAAGTATGGGTAAATTTGTATATTTCTTTGTCTGCAAAAGACAATGGGCGGGAGACAGACATTTTGTGAAAACTCTGGGAGCAGTAGATAAGTCAAAGGGAAGCGCAGAGAACTGAAAGTGCTGAGGTCCTGCCCTGAAGCGTAGATATTTCTTGCATGATTCCTCTTTTAGGGTAGGGTGGCTAGCCAAGCATTCTTGGAGAGCATAAGTAGTAGTTGCTGGAGAGTGAGCATTTTGAATTTTGGTATCACCAGGAAGGTGTTTAGAATGGATAGATAGAGGACGGGGTGCCAGGTGCCCTCTTTTCTGGGTACCAGAAAAAGTCTGGAGTAGAAACCTTGGCCTATCTGTTCAGCAGGAACATGCTCTCTATTGCCCTCATGCAGAGTAGGGACAGGACTTGCTTTTTCGACTCTGCCCACTGGTTTGGAAGAAGATCTAAGAACCCTTTTGGGGTTGGTAGAGTGTGGAAAGAAAATCTGTATCCCTGGGACACTATATTGAGGACCCAGTGGTCGTTAGTAATGGTGGGCCCATGTGCTTGCGTGGAAGGAGAGTTTTCCTCCTAGTGGCAAGTGCAGGTGAACAGAGGGAGGGGGTGGTGGTGGAGAGTCATTGTGAGTTCTTAGCATGAGTGGGTGGCTTTGCATTCTCTGGTTTTGAAGTGGAGAATCTCCATTGCTTTGATCTCTGCATTCCCTGTGGCTGCTGTCTGGGAGGTCTGCTTCCATGGGGTCTGGACTGAAATGACCTGGAAAGGGCAGGAAAGGACCAGTGTTTGGAGGGGCAATGCCTACTGAATTTGGGTGGCTGGACCTGTAGGAAATCCTTAACTGTCTGCATAGATTTAGCTTTTTCTTGCATCTTTTTTAAGATCTCCTCTGTCTTGGTGCCAAATAAATTGTCTTTGTGCAAGGGTGCATCAAATAATTTAGATTTTACATGGTCTGGCAAGGGTTGTTCCTTAAGCCAAGCATGCCTTCTAAGGACAGAACTGGTGACTGCTGCCCTGCAAGACGCTTCTAGGGCGTCGAAACCACAGTGTAAGGTGTGCTTAGTTACTTGACTTGCAGAAAGCATTAACTCTTGTAACTATATTTTCTGCACAAGCAGGAAAGGATGATATCTTTTGTTTGAGGAGTTGCATGGTATGTTTCTGAAATTTTAGCATATGGAACTGACAATTTACTGCTCTGATAGCAAGAGTACCACAGGTGTATACTTTTTTACCCTATCTGTCTAGTGCTCGGGAATCCCTATCTGAGGGGGGGTGTGATTCTTAGCAGAAGTTGCTTTAATTCCTTTAGGCCCTTGAGAAATAACCTCAGAGTCAGCAGCAGGATGTTTGAAAAGAAATTTGTATGAGTCAGGGACTCTGTAATAACGGTCAGGTTTTCTGGGAGCAGGAGGGAGGGTGTCAGGAGTTAAACTAGATTCCATGAAAACATTATCCACAACATCCAGGACAGGGGGAATGGCCAAGGGGTTCTGTACTGTGGAAGGTCTAAGAAGACTCTTTTTAGACTGACGGTAGTCCTGATATTCCCACTGGAAGTGCTCCCTTAAAGTATGAAGGGTTTCCCCAAAGGAAAAGTCCTCGGGTGGAGAGGCTGAAGGAATGGATTCATCAGAATCCTCATAAGCAGAGAGGGGTTGCATGTCTTCATATTCAGATGCATCAGTCAGACTCCTGTTTAGATAAAACTACTGGGGACAGATCTCTGTCTTTTTTTTTTTTTTTTGGAAGGGGTAGCTTGGCTTCCCCTGATCAGCATTATAAGGTCTTCTGCCATTTTAAGCATTTGAGACAGAGGCAAGGAAGCAGGTGTCTGAGATTTGGTCATCGGTTTCTTGGGCGTGGTTCGTACCCTGGGCCTTAGAAACTCAGTAGTTTTTGAAAGAACGGTAGAAGTGAAAGAAGTCATTGGTTTGTGTTGAGAATCAGTAGTGTGAAGTACTTCTTTGGAAGCTGGTGCCTGCTAAATGGCCCCGGACTCATCCAAGGTAGAGACAACCACAGGATCCTTAGTCGAAGAGTTTTGCGGCATACCGGACTCCAAAATGGTCTCAGTAGCGGCCTGTGAATTCACGGAAGTGGGCATCAGGGGCTGCGAAAGTGTCTCACTGATGACTAGCTTAACCGAAGCGTCACTGGTAGGTTTGGACCTGTGCAGTCTATCTCTGTCTTTATCTTTACATTTTTTGAAAGATCTGCTGTCATATCAGAATTTGAGGACTGCGAGTGGAAATATCTCACTACAATAAGGGCCCGACGATGTACAGTTCTGGTATTGAACAAAGCACATAAGCAACAGTGAGGGACGTCGGGGTATGGGCCAAAGCAAGTGACGCAGTAAGAATGAAAGTATCAGTGTGGTATTTGCTTTCCACAGGCGAGACAATTGTTAACTTTTTCTGACATTGGTTATAGCAAGAAAAAAAGGATCCCCAACAGAGTACTTAGCTTTATAAAACTTCAGCTTCAATTCGAAAGATGAAACTCAGGTAGGCGCCCGAACGACACTCGTGCAAACTGCTTCTGCTTTGGACTCCTTGGCAAGAAAGACTGATGTAATGATGCCGGCCGCCTTACTTTATACTACTGACGACATGACTTCAGTCCTGAAGTGACAGCAGCCGACGCAGAAATACTAAGAGTCTGATATTCGGGCCGGCAGAGGGCTATCCTGGCAGGGATAACCCAAATCTGATGACTGCAACAGTGAAACATGAAGAACATCACCCTGTCCTTATGAAAAATCATATAAGGGGCTTTTTGACTGACAAAGCTTGAAGTTCCGAAACTCTCCTGGCATTAATAATGTCAACTAAAAATGCAGTCTTCCAGGACAGAAATTGCATTTCCACCGAATCTGCAGATTCAAAGGAGAAGTGAGACTATGGCCTGAAATACTAATGTAAGATCCCACAGTGGTGTAGGGTCTTTCACCGGGGGTCTAAGAAGAAAGGTAAATTTGAAGAAGGCCTTACAAAGTTTTGAAGATGCTAGGGAAGCCATATTACCCCCCATATGATAATTGGAAATTGCAGCAAGTTAAACTTTGACAGTGGAAAAACTATCCCCTTGTTGAAAACTTTTCATCAAAAATTCCAGCACTGCAGAAACCAGTGCAGTGAAGGGATCTAGCTCACGTTCTAAAGCCCAGATCAAAAACAGTCTCCATTTACTAGAGTATACCTTTCTAGTGGAAGATTTATGGGTTGCCACCAGGATTCTTTTGACAGGAGAGGATAAACCAGGAGTCCTGACTATCATGGGAACTGGTGCAGCCAAGTAGTGAGCTTCAGAATGTCTAGGTCTGGATGGGGAACCCCTGAGAGATGAGAAACGAGATCAGGACCAGATCCAACGTTCATGGTGAAACCACCAAATGAGACCACTGAGAGGAAAACCATACCTGGCGAGGGCAGAATGGGGAAATGAGGATTACTAGGCTCCCCAGCCTGCGAGCTTTCTGAAGAAATTTTGGTATTAAGGGAAGTGGAGAATAAGCATACAGAAGACTGGGGGGCCAAACATGAATCAGAGTGTCTTTGGCGGCTTCCCCCGGAGGGGGGTTCAGAGCAAAGAACTTGCTGCATTTTCCGTTGGAAGGAGAAGCGAAGAGATCGCAGCAAGGCTGACCCCACTTGTCAAACATCCATTCCTCTACTGAAGGATTTAGAGACACTCGTAGAGCATCAGAATAGATCTGCTGAGCCTGCACTCTAGAATTTTGGACCTCCCCAGGATGTGCGCTGAAACCAGAAAATGGCCGGTGGAGATGAGCCACTCCCATACTCTCAAGGACTCGCAAGAAACTGGATAAGACCTGGTTCCCCTCTGCTTGTTGATGTACCAGACCACCGACATATTGTCCATCTGGGTTCATAGGTTCATACTAGGCTATCTGCCCTAGGGCATTTATAAGCCTAGCCAGAGTGTGTTTGGCTTTTGCCACCCATTTTAAATTAAATTTGCTATGCCCTTTTTCGAGGTTAGTATACTGTGCCTCTGTCTAACAGTGACACAGAAGTGATACCCGGGGTAAACCTACGATCTCCCATCCACTCATCAAGATTCCTCTTGAAGAGAGTCAATGAGGGACTCTGCCTAACCTGGACTGGGATTTTATTCCAGAGTGAAGGGAGCCTCTGGGTTTATGAATCGTCCCACCAGCATGTCCTATTTATTTCAGTGTTGAGGTTCAAGTCTCTCGAGCGCATAGCTCGATGGGATTTGGATTTTCTGAGGTGCAGCATGTCCATTAATTCTGGGTTGGACATGGCTTTATATGTCAGGCACAGATCGCCTCTGAGCAGGCGGTATGCCACTGAGTAGAGCTGGAGTTTCTTTAACCGGGCAGCATATGGCATCTGTTTGAGCCCTTTGATCCTCTTGGTGAGGTACTTTTGGGGTCTTTCCAGTTCCTGCAGGTGTCTGGTAAGGTACATCCCAAAAGGGGCATTGTACTCAATTATGGGCCTGATGAGGGATGAGTAAAGAGGCACGATGACCTCCCCTGATCTAGATGTGAATCCCTTCATGATTAGGTGGGCTATATAACATATTTTTCTAACCACTTTGGCCACGTGGTTTTCAAATGTGAGATTGCTATCAACCTGGGTCCCCAGGTCCCTAATTACTTCTTCCGTACTTAATGGATTACCACCTATGTGGTAATTTGTGGGCACTTTGTTTTTGCCACAGGGGATGACTATACACTTTTTGGCGTTTAGCTTGAGGCCATGGTTCTAGCACCAGTTGTCTGTTTCTATGAGGCCCTTTTGTAGGATGCTTGTGTCGGCTGGAGAGTCTATTATGGCGCCTAGTTTGCAGTCATCTGCGAACTTGGTCAGCCACAGTCCTTCCGTGTTGGCCTGTAGCTCAGAGAAATATATACCGAACAAGAGAGGTCCCAGGACTGAGCCTTGTGGGATGCCACTTGTAACTGGTTTGGAGTCTGACATGACCCCAGCAATTCTAACCATGTGGGTTCTGTCCTTGAGCCAGTTTGCAACCCATCTAGTGACATAGGGGGTTTATATTTAAGCAGGTGAGCTCATCTATAATGCCCGAGTGGGGTATTGTATCGAAGGTTTTTGCGAGGTACAGGTAGGCTGTGTGGACCACCTTCCCCTCGTCAATGGCCTTGGTGATTGTTTCAAAGAAATCGACCAGGTTTAAGAGGCAGGATCTGCCCTTAAAGCCAAACTGGGTAGGATCCAGTGTCTGTAGGTCCTCAATATCTTTATTTATGAGGTCCATGATGATCCTTTCCATAGCTTTGCAGACCAAGCTAGTCAGGATTATGGGGAGATAGTTTCCAGGATCCGTTGAGGCACCACCTTTGTGGAGAGGGACCACTGTTGCTGTACGCCACTCTTTGGGTACATATCTTGTAGTAAGGCTGAGATTGAACAGTAGTTTTATGTTTGGGTTTAGCTCTTCTTGGAGTTCATGTAGGACGCAGCCCGGAACACAGTCTTGTCCCATTGATGCTGTGTTTTCTGCTTTGGAGAGGGCGGCTCTTACCTGAGCATATGAGATGTCAGGGGGGCAGCACACTGCTGGGATAGATATTTGCCCTTTTGGTGGGAAAGGGGGG
Organism: Protopterus annectens; assembly: GCF_019279795.1. Classification (NCBI taxonomy): domain Eukaryota; kingdom Metazoa; phylum Chordata; order Ceratodontiformes; family Protopteridae; genus Protopterus; species Protopterus annectens. Next base: position 866,793,677 of record NC_056741.1, on the reverse strand, counting down.
GGGGGGGGAGAAGTTTGCGCTGAACTTGCCAGCTAGGATGTTGGCAATGTCTGTGGGTTCGGTGTATTTTTTGTCATTTTGGACTAATTCTGGGCATATCTGGAAATTCCCACCCAAGTTCCTAACATAACTAAAGAAAGCCTTGTGATTATCCTTAGTGTCCTGTGCAATTTTTCTCTCGAAGCTGGCCTTAGGCGATTTTATGAGTGCCCGTAGTTTTTTGCTAATACTGATCAGAGATGCCTCCCCTTTTTGGGATTTTGCTCCATCATGTAGTAGCTTCCTCCTTCTATTGTATAGTTTGTTCATGGCTGGGGTCCACCAGACAGGACGCCTGCCTTTGGAGGATTGAGTCTTGTTTTTATTTGGGATTGCATGATCCATGCATTCCTGAAGGTGTTCATAGAATGCGTTTATAAAGGATTCTGCGGTCTGGGCCGTATTTTCCACAGGCCCGGGGGCTTTGAAGGATTCCACCTCAGTTTTGAGGAGTGTGAAATTTGCTTTAGAGAAGTTTTTCACTGTGGTTTTCTGGGCAGGGGGTGGGGTCGGGATGTGAATATCCAGTGAGATTAGTTTATGGTCTGATCTTTCCAGTGAGGGATACACTTCTGGTCTGGAGCATAGAGCCCCCATGTTGGTGATGATCAGGTCCACTTTGTTTTCCCCTCTTGTGGGAGCGGTAACAAGTTGTTCCATAGCATTTGAGTTTATAAACTTCTAGGAACCTTTGGGCTAGGGTGTTGGAGCTAGAGTAATGCTCCCAGTCTATGTTTGGGTAGTTGAAGTCGCCCAATATAATGGTGTTTGGAGAGACCTTCATATTTTCCAGTGTTCTCTGGAAGGCCGAGTGGGGTTCCTGGGTTTGGGAGGGTGGTCTGTAGCAGGCTATAAACTGGAAGGCAGTTTTACCCACTGTTAGTTGCACATGGATAGTTTCTGATGCTTCGTGCTGTGCCACCAACCTGGAGGTGTGGGTATCTTTGACGAATACTGAAACTCCCCCCTCCTTCTGTGGTTCGGTCCAAGTTTTGGGGCCAAAAAGCATGGTATGAGGTATAACCTGGTAGTGCTGGGGTGCTCTCGGGAGCCTTGAACCAGGTTTCTGTTACTGCACAGATGTCAATATTCTCCATGCTAAGGAGAGTTTCGAGTGCGTGCATCTTGAGGTTTAGACTTCTGGCGTTGAGTAGCATTACTCTTAGTTTCTTATCCCTTGTGATACCTATGGAGGTGGGTTTGTCTTTTGAGCTTTGCCTAAAAAAGGAACTATGGGGGTGGCAAGAGCCTTTGCCAATATCCGAAAGCCCAGGGGTGACAGGTGCAAGCCGTCCCTAGCAAAGCATCGTGGCTTGTCGAGCATGTCATCCCAGGCTGACAGGCATTGGATCCCCTTTGAATAACACCAATACTTAAGCCAATCGTTGAAATTGATCATATTGTCTTCATATTGTGGCATCATTCTTGGTGAGGGTAAGATGCTACTCAAGGTCAGGGTCATACCGGCCTGGGCTACATGCTCAGAGAACTCCTCCAGGTCTCTTCATGTAATCCAGGAAGGTATGTCTCAGGTCACTCACACCAGCATGGACAATGACTGAGTCATATTTGTACTTGCCTTGGAGTGACCTGAGTGCTTGTGTTATGTGGTGGATCCTAGCGCCCGACAGGCAGCTCACCGTGACCTTCTCCTTGTTCAGCCTGGTGAGCAGGACGTCAGTGTGCCTGACGATAGAGTCACCTATTACAAGTGTATCAGGTGTGTTGTTTAGCCTTAAGGGCTGTGACTGTTCGGCACACTGGCTTTGTGAGCTATGTGTTGCACGTGTTTTGTTTTGGGGTAGCGGTTGCTTGGGTGTCTGCTTTGGAGGTCTCTGCTGCTTAAGCAGATTTTTATTTAGAGCCTCCGAGTATGTTTTTGTGTGTTTGGTTTGCTGTCGTGGTAGGTCTATGAGACTGGAATTGTAGTGAATGTGGTTTCCTTCTCCTCCTGACTGGTTACGCCGGTACTAAGTTGAGAGAGCTTAGCCTCCAGTTTGGCTATATGGTTGCATCTCTCATATGTGTTGGAATTTCTTGGGAGGAGGAGAGGGTTGTCTGTGTACATGAGGCAGTTCCTAACATTGCCTCAAGATTCCCAGATTCACCAGCTGGACCGGAGAGGAGACTGACAACTGACCTTTGGACATGCTAGAATAGTATTGGGAATTCCTTTATAATTGAAAAAAAGGGCCAATGAGGAACAAGGTACTCAATGGGAGTTTGTGAGGGTGTAGTGGTTTTAATTTTTTAGTGCTGACCTATATAATTGCTTCAGTGAGCAAGTGCCAGGCTTTAGAGTAGGAATAGGGTGTTTATTATGAGAACTAGATCAGTTCTAAGGGAAAAAGTGAAGAGCAGACTTTGTGGCGCTGAGAATGGTTTAAACCCAATTAAGCGGAGCTGCCCGATGCTGCGCTATGTGGAAAATCGCACAAAGCCACGCCAAAGCGGGTTTTATACAGGGGGAATTGAAAGAGCTAGAAATTGGCCCAAAACGGCCAACAGACTACCAGATTATCATGCTGGGAACACTCCTCCAGGGATAGATAGGCTGCTCTAAGCTCTCCACTGCCACTGGTGAACAAAGAAACCTCCCTTTATCCAAGGAAAGAAATGGGCAACACAGGAACTTTCCAAAAGTCCAGAATACAGCAAAGCCTGTATTTGGACTACTCTAGGTCAGGAAAGACAGGAAACAAGGATCATTTTTTTGTTTTTTTTCTTTTTTGCAACAAACAGCAGGAAAATGCAATAAATATCTAGCACAGGCTAACGCACTTGAGTGTGTAGCCTCAACAGGTAAATGCAACAAATAGGACAAACTTTAAAAGAGCAGGTGCAAAAACAACTTTAAACAGTTTGAAACAGTTCAAGAAGCAGAAATACTTGCAGTTTAGCTAGATCGGACAGTCGCCCAGGTAGTAGCAGGAAAAAAACACTTATCAGGTTAGCAGTCGCTCTTTTAGCCTCCCTGCTGCTAGCACCACTCTGCAGGACCACAAGGAGCTTGGCTGAGTAGTAACAAGCACAAAAACCGCGCCAAAGTGGGTTTTATACAGGGGGACTTGAAAGAGCTAGAAATTGGCCCAAAACGGCCAATAGACTATCAGATTATTGTGCTGGGAACACTCCTCCAGGGATAGATAGGCTGCTCTAAGCTCCCCACTGCCAGTGATGAACAAAGAAGCCTCCCTTTATCCAAGAAAGGAAATGGGCAACACAGGAACTTTCCAAAAGTCCAGAATACAGCAAAGCCTGTATTTGGACTACTCTAGGTCAGGAAAGATGGGAAACAAGGATAATTTTTTTGTTTTTTTTTTCTTTTTTGCATCAAACAGCAGGAAAATGCAATAAATATGTAACACAGGCTAGCGCACTTGAGTGTGTAGCCTCAACAGGTAAATGCAACAAACAGGACAAACTTTAAATTACAAGCGCAAAAGCGTGCTAAAGCTGGCTTTAAAGCAGGCTGTTAGAAAGAGATAGGAAATGGCCCAAAACGACCAATAAGCTACAAGTCACTGGGCTGGAACCACTCCTCAAGGGACAGATGGGCTGCTCAGAGCTCCCCACTCTCACTGGTGAACAAAGAAGCTTCCTCCTATCCAAATAAGGATATGGGCAACACAGGAACTATGACACAGCCCAGAGATCAGCAATACCTGAAGACTGGACTATTCTAGTTCAGTAAAGGTGGGAAACAAGGATACTTTTTTTTTTTTTTTTTTACAAAGTAGCAGAAATTAGGAACAGAAACACAGTAAATGCTTTAATTCGGCTAGCACACTTGAGTGTGTAGCCTACCAGTTAAACTAAGCAAAAACAAACTTTAAAAGTGCACAAAACTCAGAAATACAGGCAGGAATGCAATAAAACAACTTTGCAGAGCTTATTTAGTTAAAGAAACAGAGAAGTCTATATATACAGAAAAGCAGCTTAAACACACAAACACGTCAGATGCAGTGCAACCTAGATCGTTCCTGAGGGAAGACGGGCAGGGAGAGCCTGCAATGCTAGAAGCACCGCCCTCATCTCCAGGACACTGATATGCAATCTGGTCTCGTAGGCAGACCATGTACCTTGAACTGCCCTTCCCGAGCAGTGCCCTCCCCACCCTAGCTGGGGGGCATCCGTAGTCACTGTGGTCATGGGGAAAGGTGGAAGACAAGGACGACCCTAAACAAGGAATGAATCCACCACAGCAGTGAGTCCCTGCATACTCGAGAGATTCGGACAGGGTGAGTCAACAGATAATCTAACCAGGACCACTGTACTGCAAGGGTCCACTGAAGAATCTGCATGCGAAAGTGCGTTAACGGAAAGAGGTTGATCATGGCCGCCATGGACCCTACCACCCTTAATACCATCTCCACTGTTGGGAACTCCTTCTGAAAAAGGCAAAGAACATGTAGCTTCAGAGTGCGTAGCCTGTCTTGAGCAAGAAAAACTTTGGTTTGAATTGTGTCTAAATGTGCCTCAATGAAGTCTAATGTGTGGACTGGGGCCAGAGATGATTTGTTGAGATTGATGGTAATGCCTAGCCTCTGTGCCAGGAGCAGAAAGGAATCCCTCGCTTGACAAAGTTGATGCCTGGAAGGGGCAGCGAGGAGCCAATCGTCCAGGTAGGGGAATATCTGTGCACCCTGAATTCTCAGGTGAGCCGCTACTACCGACATCACTTTGATAAACACCCTGGGGGCTGTGGTGAGACAAAAGGGGAGCACTCTGAACTGGTAATGATTGGCTCCTAGTCGGAAGTGAAGAAACCTCAGAGCGCGCCTGTCCATTTTGATGTAATAGTATGCATCCTGAAGGTCAACAGAGCAGATCCAATCGTTCTCCTGTAGGAAGGGCAGGATAGATTGAAGGGTAACCATTTGGAACTTTGTCCTGGCCACAGACAGGTTCATGGTGGAGAGATCCAAAATGGGTCTCAGGTCCCCCATTTTCTTTGGCACCAAAAAGAACCTGGAATAAATGCCTGATCTGTAATGGTCTGGGGGGAATGGGTTGGATGACTCGTTTTCCTAGCAGCTTAGCGATTATTAGTGCTGCATCCTCCATGTGCATGGGTAGAACATCTGGGAGGTGGCGGTGACTCTAGAAAGGGGATTGAATAGCCTTTGGATATAATTTGCAACACCCAACGATCTTTTGTTATGGACTCCCACAACATTAGGTGTAGTGAAAGACTGCCTCCAGAGACTAGCAGCCAGGCAATCCTTCAGAGTTGCTGGGAGGGTCTGTCCAAGAAAGGCTCTCGAGACCCATACTTTCTCAGACCGCCTCTGCCTCTAGGGTGGGGACTATCAAATCCCCCTTTGCTCCTGGGGGAAGGTGAGTCCTGTGTATACCAAGGAAAACTCTGAGATTTCCAGAACCACATCTTCTTGGCCCCTCGCCGATTCTTAGAAAAGGATCACTGAGGGGCCGAAAAGCGGATCCCGACAGCAGGCAAAGTCTTCCCATCCTTCTCACTCTGAACTAATGTGTTACTTACCAACTTCACAAAAAGGGAAGAACTGTCATACGGGACATTGGTAAATGACACCTTAAAGGGTTCTGAGAAAGTACAGTTGTGTACCTACCATAAATGTAGATGTTCGAGTGTATTCACTGTTGCAGTCATTACACTTGGGTTATCCTGCTGGCAGGCTACCCGCAGTTGGCCTGAATTCCAAAGTCCTGGTCCGGCATCAGTTGCTGCCACCTCTTCCCTGACGTCAGTGCGCCAGGGGTATATATGATGCAGCCGACGCCATTTTCTTCAGTTTTTCTTGCCCCAGATGTCAGGTGTCCCCAAAAGGGTAGGCTAAAAACATTGCTTATAAAAAGCATGCACTAAAATAAACAATACTTTCATCTACAAGCAAATACACCACATAGGTTGTATAGAATAGTGAAGTACAGATAAGTCCCAGCAAAGAAAAGAGGGATGCTGGGTGGGTAACCTGGACTGCAACAGTGAATACACTCGAACATCCACATTTATGGTAGGTACATAACTGTACTATGTTCATCGTGTTTCACTGTTGCAGTCATTACACTTGGGTTGAATCCCAAAGCTGAGGTCGGGCGGCTGGGTCTAAATAGAATTAGGAGTGGCTATGAGGCCCTGCAGAACTGCAGTGGCAAAGCCTGCTCTGGATTTAGAGTACAGAGGTAAGTGGTAGTGCTTGGTAAAAGTGTGCACTGAACTCCAAGTTGCAGCCTCCAAAATTTCCTTGGTTGGTACTCCTCTGAGAAAGGCTGCTGATGTGGCTGTTGCCCTAGTCGAATGTGGCCTAATGCCCTTAGGTATTGATTTGCCATGCTGTCCATAGCAGAAACGAATGCAGTGTCCTATCCATCTTAAAAAAGTCTGCTTTGAGATAGCCTTTCCTTGTGATCCTGCAGCATATGCCACTAAAAAGTTGCTCAATCTTTCTGAAAGCTTTAGTTTTGTCTAAGTAGAAGCGTAGCTGCCTGTGTATGCCCAAATAATGCAGAAGTCTCTCCCCTTTATTCTGGGGATTTGGATAAAAAGTAGGCAAATGAATGGTTTGATTAAGAGCCACACTGGATACTACCTTTGGCATAAATGTTGGGTTTGTCCTTAGAGAAACCCTGTCCGGATGGAAAATGATAAAAGGTTCCACTTCCATTAATGCCTGTAACTCGGAGACTCTTCTTGTTGAAGTTATTGCTAGGAGCAGAGCTGCTTTCCATGATAAGAACTTTATCTCAGCTGTATTGGCTGGCGCAAAAGGAGGCAGTGTGAGTTTTTCAAAGACAAACTTGAGGTCCCGTGTAGGTATCGGTGATCTCCTTGGGGGTCTTATGTTTTTGGCCCCAATGAGGTACTGCCTTAGCAGTGGATGTGAAAAAATAGGTGGTTCCTTATTGTAATGAGCTGAAATGGCAGAGGCATGGATCTTAATTGATGAGAAGGATAGGCCTTTGGTTCAGCATCTCAGTTGGGTACTGTAAAATCTGAGGAATATTTGGAACAAGCGGGTCAATTCCTTGTGCCTGATTCCAAGCACAGAATCTCTTCCATTTTTCTGCATAAGATTTTCTGGTGTTGGGCCTCCTGGCTTCGAAAATGACATCCATAACCACTTTAGAGAGAGAGGTGTGTTCTGAGTAGTTATATTATTTGCCATGCAGCCAGATTTAAGGTTCTCAGTTTGCTGTGCAGGATCCGATTGTTTTGTTGGGTCAGAAGATGAGGAATTTGAGGTAAAGTCCAGGCTGGGCCTTGAGACAAGCTCTTTAGGATTGGGTACCAGTGCTGGCGTGGCCAGTCTGGGGCAATCAGAATAATTTTTGGCTTCTCTTGTCTGACCTTTAGGAGTACCTTGGGGAGGAGAGGCAGAGGAGGAAAGGCATAAACTGTCAGGGTTTTCCAGCTGAATGAGAGAGCATCTACCTTCCATGCTTGTGTGTGATACGTCCTTGTGCAGAATCTCTGTAGTTGGCAGTTGTGAGGGGAGGCAAATAGATCTATGTCTGGGCATCCCCATTTCCTGGTTATCATGTTGAAGACTTGTGGATCTAGTTTCCACTCGTGAGATGCAGATGCACTTGATAGGTCAATGCTGTGTTCCACAAAATCATGGTTTGCCTGCAGAGGGGGTAGGAATGTGTGCCCCCTTGCTTGTTTATGTACCACATGACTGTAGTATTGTCCGTCTTTATCAATAGTTGTCCTGGATGGAGTAGATTCTTGAAGGCTGTCAGGGCATTCTGTACAGCTAGCATATCTTTTTGATTGATATGAAGATGCATTTGGCTTGCGGGCCACATGCCCAGAATACATTTTCATGCCATGTGTGCCCCCCAGGCATAATCCGATGCATCTGTTGTTAGTGTCTGCCTGGCTGTGGGTAAAGTCAATGGCTGTCCCTTGTTGTGGTGACAGGCCAGTGTCCACCATCGAAACTCCTGTTGCAAGCAGGGAATGAGAGTAATTATTGTTTCCAGGCTGTGGCAATGTTGAGTCCAAACACTTTTTAGATACTATTGTAGTTTCCTCATATGCAGTCTTGCATATGGAATTAGCAGAATGCAGGATGCCATGAAGCCCAAAACCTGCTGAATTTTTCTTGCAGGTAACTGGGTTTTTGTTGCCATCATTTGAAAATAATGAGTCAGTTGAGTTTGTTTGTCTGGCATGAGATAAGCCATCCGGGCAGTTGTATATAAGCTTGCACCCAGGAATATTATCTCTTGAGGGCACTAGTTTTGATTTCTTTTTATTTACTGTGTACCCTAGGCAAATTAGTAATCTTTTTACAAACGCCAGATGCTTTAGTAGAATGTCCTTGCTCTCTGCTTGAATAAGGCAGTCATCCAAGTAGGGATATATTTGAATTCCTCTTTGTCTGCAAAATGCAATTACTGGTGCCAGGCATTTTGTGAAGATCCTGGGCGCAGCAGATTAGCAAAAGGGCAGTGCAGAGAATTGGTAGTGCACTGAGCCAGCTATGAATCTGAGGTATCTTCTGCAAGATTGTCTGACTGGGACATGCAGGTATGCCTCTTTGAAGTCCAAAGTTACGAGCCAAGCCTTCTTGCCCAGCATGGGCAGAAGTTGCTGCAGTGTCAACATTTTGAATTTTAGAACATCCAGAAAAGTATTTAGAATAGACAGGTCCAGTATTGGTCTACAGGCTTTGTCCTTTCTGGGTACCAAGAAAAGTCTTGAGTAAAATGCTTGCCCCTGCTCTTGCTGTGGTACTCTTTGAATAGCCCTCATGTCCATGAGAGATGAAATTTGCTTTTATGCCTCTGCCCATTGATTTTGTGGCAGGTCTGGCATACCTTTTGCCTTTGGGAGGGTGTGAAAGTGGAACCTGTAGCCCTGAAAAACAATCTTCAGTACCCATTTATCCTGGGGAATCATGTGCCAATTTTTTGAGAAAAGTGCTAGCTTTCCCCCTAAGGGTGCTGCCAAAAGGTAAGTGCTTGGCATTGGCAGTGGGAAGTCATTGGGACTGTTTCCTATAAGGTTGTGATTTGTCTTCTCCACTTTTGGAGGCAGGAGCACCCCATTGTTTAGGCCCGTATGAGCCTTGGGGCGGAGATCTGCCTCTGGGGCGTCTGTATCTGCCTCTTTGTGGCCTGTCTGACACTGAAAAGGACCAATTCTTAGAAGGCCAGTTCCTGCTAAATCTGGGTGGCTGCACCTGTAAGAAATCCTTTACTGTCTGTATTGATTTCGCTTTATCCTCCATTTTCTTTAACACCTCTTCTGCCTTAACACCAAACAAAGTATCATGCTGTAATGCAGCATCCAATAATTTTGCTTTAACATGATCAGGCAGACTCTGTTCCTTTAACCAAGCATGCCTTCGAATGACAGAGCCTGTAACTGTGGCCCTGCAAGAAGCCTCTAGTGAATCAAAACCACATTGCAAAGTATGCTTTCCCACTTGTTCAGCTGCATGAAATAAATCCTGCATTTCCTTGTTTTCAGGACATTCAGAGTTTGTCAGCATTTTCTGTTTTAGCAGAGACATTAGGTATTGCTGATATTTAAGCATGTGAAATTGGCAGTTTAAAGCCCTTACAGCTAAAGTAGCAGAGGTGTAAACTTTTTTCCCCCATCTGTCCAATTCTCTAGAATCTCTATCAGAGGGAACAGGGTTTTTTGCATTGGAAGCCTTGACCCCTTTGGGACCCTGAGATATAGTTTCTGGGTCAGCAGCAGGGTTTTTGTAAAGAAATTTATGTAAATCTGGAACCCTGTAATACCTATCCGGCTTAACTGGTGCAGGGGGTAAAGAGTCAGGAGACAGACTGGACTCAGAAACTACATCTACAATGTCTAGCACAGGAGGAATAGCAAGAGGTCTGTGTTGAGGCAATAAAATAAAGTATCTGAGCCTTTTCTTGGATTCTGAATAATCTTGGCTCTCCCAGTGGAAATGCTCCCTCATGGTGTGCAGGGTTTCCCCAAAAGAATAGTCCTCAGGAGGAGAGGCTGAAGGGAGAGATTCTTCAGCATCAGAGTCCTCATAGGGAGGTGGAGAATATCCCTGTTCTGAAGAGGAATCAGATGAAATAGAAACCTGATCAGAGGAATCATAGTCCGTGTCTTGCCTAGGCCTTTTATCAGGAGGGGGATGGGAACCCCTGATCAAAGTAATTAGGTCCTTAGCTATTTTAAGCATCTGTTTCTTAGGCATGGATGACTGTCCAGGAGAATGCTGTACTTGCTTCTTTGTCTTTAAAGGTGTTTTAGACTTTGTCTTGGTTGCTGACGTGGTTTTGATAGAAAGCTGTGTAGGTCTGAAAACACCCTCAGAAGCCAATGCCTGCTCAGCAGCTCCGGACCCATCTGAGGGAGTAGTTTCCGTAGGCCCAACACCTTGAGTTTCCAGAGGCCTAGTTGTCCCCAAGTGGGAGTCGGAGGCGGCCTGTGGCTCTGAGGTAGCAGGTGTCAGGGGCTGCGAGAGCGCCTCACTGAGAATCGGCGACTGGCCTAGAAGAGGCTTCATCGTCGGTTTTGGACCTCGGATGCCTGTCCTTTTCTTTTTACTTGTGCTTTTTATGAACTCCGGTCATCAGCTGTTCTGATGGCATTATATAGTTAAACCTTCGGCCAAAGTAATGGAAAGCAAAATCATACTGACGCTTAATAGTGCGTTGGTTAAATATAGCACAAAACCGACAACTAGCAACGTCGTGGTCAGGACCTAGGCAAGGAATACAGTAAGAATGAAAATCCTTATGAGGTATTTGCTTCCCACAAGAAATACAATTGTTAACTTTTACTGACATCGGTCTGGAGCAAGAAAAGGTTTCCCCAACGGAGTACTTAACTTTACTGAAGCCTTTGGATCTGAAATTCAATTTCGAAAATCTTAGGAGTCGGCCAACTGGCACTTGCGAACTGCTTTTGCTTCAGGCACCGCGCGGCAATAAAGACGGAAGAAAATGGCAATGGCTGCATCATATATACCCCTGGCGCACTGACGTCAGGGAAGAGGCGACAGCAACCTACGCCGGACCAGGACTTTGGAATTCAGGCTGACTGCGGGTAGCTTGCCAGCAGGATAACCCAAGTGTAATGACTGCAACAGTGAAACACGATGAACATCTGACAAAGCCAGAGCCAAGAGTGTCGCCTGGTGGCAACTCCTGTACCAGCGGCTCTAGCAGCTCCCTCGGTTGTGTGGGAGAGGAAGTGCATAGAGGTATTCCCAACTGAATTTAGGGTGGCCATATGAGTGGAAAACACCTTCTTGTCTGCCGACATGGACCCAGGGGTTGACACAGTGATCTCCTTCACCAGGTCTCACTGTAGCCGAATCACATGTGCCATGTAATTCAGTGCCCAGACAGACAAAATCATTGAAGTGTATACCAGCTTCCCAAAATGGTCCATTGTCCTTGACTCTCAGTCAGGACGGTGGACCGTGGAGCTCTCCTGCGCGAACACTATGGCATCAACCTGGGATCCCTTGTGCCAGTAAGATCCGTCTGCAGGGGGGCTCAAAACCTTGTCTAGACATTTGAGAATGGACTCCATGTCCGGTTCCTTCCACTCCTAAGATGTAATGAGATCCACTAAGGGATCTGCGTTGGGGGACACCCAGGAAGTAGAGGGTCTTGTGCCAAATGCCTTGAGGAACACTGACTCATCTGAGGTAGTTTTTTGAGTAGCCCACCCTCCTCGCTGACTAAGGAGTTCCACGATGTCTCCAAAGAAGACATCATCAGGGGGTGACTGGGGGGAACCTTCCCCTTCCTCCAAATCTGTGTCTTTGGTGAGAGATTCTGATGGGGAGCCTAGATGCCTCCTTTTGCACATACGTTTGCGAGGGACCTCCTCAGTGGAGATCTCTGGGGAGGACTCACCATTGTATTGCTGACCCCAAGAGGTAGCGTCCTGAAGCAAAGAGGCATAAGGCTGTCGCTGAGATGACAGGATGGCTGGCTCTATGTCAGAAACAGAGGGAGCCGGGATGGAATCTGAAGATGAGATAATCAAGGGTCTTGAAGAAATCGAGAGAACCCTCTCTCCACCACGTCGAAGGCCGAAGGGGAATGGACAGCCTGAGAAAAGACAATAGGAGGAGCAGTCACCCTCTGACCAGTGGGGGGAGTCAATGCCGGACCTCAAGTCCCCGAGATACCAAGGGGGAGGCTCCACTCCAACCCACTCGAAGCAGACACCAACCTCTCAGATCAGACACAGAGGCTACGGCTCCAAGAGACTGTCAGATCCAAGCTAGTCAGATCCGACCTGCTCAAGGTCAAAGCCGGTGTAGAAGTACAAGGTACCGGCCTCTTGACGCATTGTGTCCTCTGATTCAAAGGCTCTGAACCCGGAGGTCAGATCGGAGGAGTAATGGGGTGAAAAAGGGCTGCATGCTCTCCACTCTGGAGGGAGAGGGGGGCAGGTAAGACTCCCATCTGAATCTGGGTGCGGATGAACTTCCGCATCATCCTATCCATCTCCCCTTTGCTAAGGCTCCTGGTGGAGTGGGAGGAAGACTCGACTGACACCGGCCTGGAGGGGTGGTGAAGGGAAGCCTGACCTGGTGACTGGGTCTGGAGCTCCTCCGGCTCTGCAGAGAACCAAGGGGAGTGAAGCCGAGGAGACTCCAGCCTCAGAGCCGACCTAAACTTTGGTGCAGGGCCAGCTGAAAAAGAGCGATCTGGGGATTGCTTCTTAGACCTATCCCTCCTGAAAGATTTGTCTCCATCTCTGGTCCTCTTGGTGGGAGTTTGAGTCCTAGAGGCCAAGCAGGGGCAAAAGCCGGGGTGGCAGGGCCCAGAGTCCTGCAGGATAAAGGGGGGAGAAGACCCTTAAGGATAAGTTTGTTTCTCCTGCCCGGGGGTTAAACCCAGCACAGATGTAACAGGAGGTGTGGAGATGGGCTGTCCCAAGACAAACTACACACACAGTGTGGCTATCGGCTGGGGAGAACTTATGGCCACACTCTGTACACTTTCTGAAGCCAGGTTTGGGAGCTTTGACACAGTCACACAGACCACACTCACCAGAGAGAGAAAGAAAGAAAAAAAATTTTTTTTGAACAGACAGGAAAGTGCAAAGGGGAGGTAGAAAGCTGAGAAATAGAAAAGTGAGAAGAAAAAAGAAGATTTTCAGCAAAAACGACACAACTTTATAAAGCAGAGAGCATGGATCACGATGTGGACATGTAGTGCGGCAAAAAAGATCTGGGTGAGGAAGGAGACAGGAGCATTAAGGGTAAGGGGAGGAGCTTTGAGCTTGGATCAGATGCTGGATATGCAGCCGAGACGGATCCGGGAACCCACAGTTAGAAGAACAAATGAAGACAACTACTTTGGATCTCATGTTTTCTTACAGCACACCTAAAAAGCCATTAAACTAATGAAGCTATGGAGTGGGATCACAGTTACATATCAGACAACAAGGTGGACATTAGTGGTTATGCAAAGGTTGTGGGGATTCAAGGGCAGTAAATTATACATTGCCTTCTTAGATGCGAGCCTCCCAGTGAAGTGAGCTCCTGAGTATTAGTTTTGCAAAGTCACAAATAACATATCTGCGAGTCTCAATCATTAGTCTTCTGTGTAATTTCCTGCCTGTTTAGATCATGAGAAGTTTTTTTTTTTTGTAGTTATGCCAAATGTCATAAAATTAAACAGAGCACACTGTAGATTATTTATGCGTGCACATTCTTTGGTCATTTTATTTTCTATATGCATTGACAAGGCATGCATAAGCAAACTGCACTTAGGTTAATCCATATTACTATGAAATACCACATAGGTGGTAGCCTACTAAACACCGAAAGTGTGATAAGAGACCTTGGCACACAGGTGGATAGTAGTCTCTCCTTTGACAATCACATCGCCACAGTAGTCAGGAAATTCTTCTACATGGCACACCTCATCACAAAGGGGTTCACCTCCAGAAAAAAAGAGGTCATTGTTCCTCTCTACTCATCCCTCATCTGACCCATTATAGAGTACACTGCCCCATTTCGCATGTACCTCACAAGACATCCACAACAAACCAAAAGGCCACAGAAATACCTCACTAAGAGGATTATCGACCACAAACAGATGCCATACTTAGACTGTCTCAAAAATCTCCAGCTCTACTCCGTCGCTTATCGCCTGCTCAGAGGTGACCTCTGCCTAACATACAAAGCCATGTCAAACCCAGGTCTGTTGGACATGTTACACTTCCCTCCAAGCCACACGCTCCAGGGACCTAAACCTTGCCACCACAATAAACAGAACATGCTGGAAGGATACATTCCTGTCCCAGAGACTTCTCATGCTCTGGAACAGACTACCCATTCATGTCAAGCAAAGCTCCTCATTAACCCTCTTTAAGAAAAATCTTGACAATTGGATGGGAAATAGGAAATTCACCCCGGGGATCACTTCTGTGGCTCTGCTAGACAGGGGCGCAGGAAAATAACTTTCTTTGGTGGTGAAAGCCAGGGAACTTTTTTGGCTAGGCTTATACAGGCCCCAGGGCCGATAACCTAGTACCTACCCATGAACCTATGAATTGACATTACTACATATAAGTTAGATATTATTCTATGTGCAAAATTTACTATATTAAACTGTAAAGTAAAGAATGCAAAGTACACAACAGAGAACATTTGTCAGATGCAGAAAATAAACTGACACTGCATATATATATATATATATATATATATACATATATATATATATATATATATATATACACATACATATATACATATACACACACACAAACTGCACTTCAATTTCTATTCATACTAAAATTGGAAATACTGAAGACAACAATCTTAGTGCAAAATTTCCCAAGCCACACAATGAAGTAATAGAATGCAAAGTGCTGAGTATACATTAGAAAACATTTGCAAACCTTGAAAATAAAATGACCCTGCTTACAAGTATACGTAAACTGTACTTAAGTAACAGTTCACATTTAAAGGCAACAATAATGAACACAAGATAAAACATCTTCTGCAGAATGCATTATTTTACACCAAATGTATATTCAACGACTCTGTTTACATCTGCTAACTGCACTTAGGTTAGGATTCATATAACTGTCAATACTGAACACAATTAAAATATATGTAACAGAGGATTATGCTTGGATCTCCAATCATAACTAATTCTTTAAATTTGAGACATGGATGTCAAGACATTTCACCTCTGGAACATATAACAAGCGAGCTACGATTGTACAGACCAGCGCATATTTGTCTGTAGCACATGGAGATTTAGCTACTCCATTTTATTAGTTTTAGAGGAAAAACAGTGTAAATCTATAAAACATTTAGGGTGGAGTGTAAATCTATAAAACATTTAGGGTGGTCAGCAACATCCAGACAGCCACAGTCCCTCTGATGAATGAGCAGCTTCAAAAGTTATTAGATGCTTCATTCTGTCACACGTGTGAATGGAAAAGTGAAGTGCATTTATTACAGCTTTTAAAGCTGTGAAAACACTCTGAATGCTATTCTGCATTTGCTGCTGTTAATGCTGTAGCACAAAGCGCAAAACTTGAGAATCTTAAAAGGTCCTTTGATGTTTTTACCACTGAGAATCAATTGGATATGTGTTCAAGAAGTAATGGATATCAAGAACTTTACCAGAAGAAAGGAGTGACAGCCACTTAAACTAGAGTAATAACAAAAATTGTTATGGACTTTTATGACATTCTTGCAAATATATGTAGAGTGAATATGTGTGTTTTTGTGTGTATATGTACACCCCGATACAGATATAGTCACACACAAAGCATATATACATATATATATATATATATATATATATATATATATATATATATATATGGTTTACCTTCACATACCCAAAAAAATCAGAAGATATAGTCACACACAAAGCATATATATATATATATCCAAAGCGAGAAATACAAAGCCGCATCAGTTTCAGATGTTCAAAAATCTGCAAATCGAAAAGCAGATTTGCTGATTATCGAACAAAAAAGTCGAAGACAAGTTGTAATGTAGGGGGGAAAGCCCCCCTACACCCTCCATGTAGGGGGCTGCACCCCCCCCACACCCCCCCACTTTAATATACTAACTACAAAGTCGCACTACAGTGGAGAAAGGGTCCATTTCCCAATCCCCACTATAGTGCAATCCGCACCCAAAATGCTGAATCTGCAAGGAGCGAATGTCACTGTGCATTCGCTCATTGCACATTCAAATAATTTTCCATTCGATGTTTGGGAACTTAGCAAACGTCCTTTCCAGCTTTTGTCATTCGCTCATGTGCAGAACGCACATATGAAGGTAAACCTCTCTCTCTCTCTCTCTATATATATATATATATATATATATATATATATATATATACATATACATACATATATATATATATATATATATATATATATATATATATACATATACATACAAATATATATATATATATATATATATATATATATACATATACATACAAACACACACACATATACGTACACATACATATATACATACATATTCTCCCTTACCCACAATGCACCAACCCCAATTACCTCTGATCTTGTTTGCTGCTTAGAAAAGTAAAAGCTGGAAATCATTATGGAGAAGCTATATCTGAAGTCTTTACATAAATAACTACAATATTAATAATAATAATAATAATAAGGCATGTGTGCCCTATATTACTTATTCCTCCAGAAGCCTTAAGGATGGAGGTTGGTGGGGAGGGGAGTTGAGGAAGAATGAAAATGGACAACACAGATGGAAAGTTATGGTGAGTACATAATTTCCTTTATCTGATGTTGTCAATTTTCATTCTAGCCTCAACTGATGGGACACAGTCCCCAGCTACCTAATTTTCAGGGTGGACTCAAGGAAGGATATTCCTTAGCACCATAAAACCAAAAGATACTCTTCCTCTGGAGACGAGCTCTAACCTGTAATGAGTAATAAATGTATGGGGAGTAGTCCAAGTAGCTGCTGCACAAATATCATCCATGGACATTCTGGACTGAAATACTGAAGAAGTTGCCACAGATCTAGAAGAATGAGCATGAATTGTTTTTGTCAGAGCGATGCCCAGTTTGTTATAAGCAAAGGAAATCCAATTCGTTATCCATTTAGATAGTGTACTTTGGTAACTGGTTTACCCAATGTGGGTTCTGTAAATGAAACAGTTGATTTGATTTTTGATGCTCTTAGTCCTATGCAAGTAAAAACACAACTGCCCATGAACATCCAATAAATGTAGTGCATATTCACCTTTGTTAGAAAATTTGGGGAAGAATACATTCAAATTAATAGACTGCTTAATATTGGATTCTGACACCACCTTTGGAAGCAATGATGGATTTGTACACAGAGTCATCCTGCCCCTATGAAAAATCAAGTATGGAGGTTTTGAGGATAATGCTTGGAGCTTGGAAATTCTTCTGGCTGAATTAATGGCTACTAAGAAAATCGTCTTCCATGAAAGAAATTGAAGGTCACAGGTAGCTGTGGGCTCAAATGGGGGTTGAGTAAGGTACTGCAGCACTAAACTTATGTCCCAAGGAGGAGTAGGATCTTTAAAGAGAGGCCTTAAGAGTAGGATGGTTCTTAAAAATGCATTGCTTAGTCTGAGATGCTACTGACAAGCCACTTATCCCAACATGGAAATTTGATATTGCTGATAACTGGACTATCTGTAGAAGAACTAGCTCCTTCCTCAAAGAGATGTGATAAAAAAATCCAGTATATTATGTTTGCGAGCTGTAAAAGGTTTAATGTTATGTTGTTGAGCCCAAAAAACACATCTTTTCCATTTGCTGGAGTATAGCTTCCTAGTGGAAGGGTTATGGGAAGACATCAAAATATGATGGACATTGGTTGGTTGTTTATCAATGGAATTGCAGAGGCCAGGCAGTCACAGACTGAGATTTGCCAAATTAACATATCTGTTGACTCAGACAGAAGGTCCGGAGTTGGATCCAGAAACCAAGGTGAATGAATCAGGTGAGGCCAAAGAAAAAAATCTGGCAAGGCCAATATGGAGCAATGAGAATGACTTTTCTCTTCAACATGGAAGCTTTCTGAAGGAATTTGGGAATTAATGGAATGGGTGGATACGTGTACAGGAGACAGGGGGGGGGATCGTGAAGCACAGCATCCCTCGGAGAGTCCCCCTCTGGGGGGATTAGGGCAAAGTAGCTGCTGCACTTGTTGTTCAGGGGGAAAGTGAATAGATCACAGCAAGGCTGGCCCCACTGATGAAGATTTTGCCTGCAATTTTCTTGCTGAGGGACCATTCATGGGGTAGAAGAATGCACCTGCTCAATTTGTCTGCTATCACATTGGATTCCCCCAGAATATGTGTTGCTAAGAGAAAGCAGTTGGAGGAAATCAGACGTCGTTACACCCGGACAGCTTCTTGACACAATGGGTAGGATTTGGTTCCTGCAGACCACTGACATATTGCCCGTTTGTGCTGCTGTGGTCCCTAAGGGGGGATCATTCTTATATGCCTGCACTGCTCTCATCTCTAGGACATTTATATGCAAATTGGCCTCCTTGGGGACCAGGTGCTTTGGACGGTCTTCCCCAAATAATGATCCCCCTCCACCCTAACTGGGAAGCGTCCATGGTCACTACAGCCTTGGGCTGGGGGGAATGAATGGATGGCCTAAAAGAACTTGATCTGAATGAAAAAAGTTATGTACTCACCATAACGTTCGATGTTTGTAGTTCATCTCGCCCTTCATTCTTACTGTTTGGTTCAGAGCCGAACCTCGGCTTCGACTCAGCAGTTCCCTAGCTCAAAATCCTCTGGTTGGCTCGTGGCAAGGAGGTATCCCATAATGCACAGCTAACGTATCCCAGATCTTGTTTGCTGCAAATAGTAAATATGCAGAGACAAAGAACAAACCATGTAGAAAGGTCTCAACATAGAGGTAAGGCAATAGTCACAATACCCCCAGGTCCTTAAGGAGGGGGCAGGAGGAGGGTTTGTAAGAATGAAGGGCGAGATGGATTACAAACATTGAATGTTACAGTGAGTACATAACTTCTTTATGTTCTTTAGTCCTATCTCGCCTTCATTCTTACTCTTGGGACAGCGTCCCTAGCTCCTTTATCTTGGGTGGCTCACTGGAAAATGCTTCTGAGTACTGTGGAACCAAAGGAAGACCTGTTCCTGGAAGCCACGTCCAATTTGTAGTGAGTTATGAATGTATGAGGTGAAGTCCATGTTGCTGCTGCACAAATGTTATCTATTGGAAACTTTGCTCGAAAGGCTACCAAAGTAGAAACAGATCTGGTAGAGTGAGCTTTCACCTTGAAGGGAAGATCTTTGCCACTGGATGTATAAATAAATAAATGAAATGCAGCTTGAAATCCAGCGAGACAAGGTGATTTTGGAGACTGCTAGACCCTTCCTTGCATCCGAAAAGGAAATAAACAATTGGTCTGACCTTTTGAAATTCTTAGTTCTATCGAGATAAAATCACACTTGTCTATGAATGTCAAGCTGATGAAATTTGTACTGTCATGTCAGAAAAATTAGGAAAGAAAACAGGTAATTCAATAGATTGATTAATATTGGCATGAGAAGAGACCTTAGGAACAAATGAAGGGTTGGTCCATAAGGAAACCCTATTTCTGTGAAACACCAAATAAGGGGGCTTAAAAGAGAAGGCTTGCAGTTCTGAGACCCTCCTTGCAGATGTAATAGCCACTAAAAATATGGTTTTCCATGATAGGAACTTGAGGTCACAAGTTGCTGAAGGTTCAAAAGGACTCAAAGTAAGTTTCTGAAGGACAAAATTCAAATCCCAGGGTGCCACATGATCCATGACTGGAGGTCATAATAATGTGGCTCCTTTAAGGAAAGCTCTAAACAGTCTATGCGCCATAAGGTTAGGATCATTAGCCAAAAGAAAGGTAGAAATAGCTGCCAATTGAACTTTAATAGCAGCAGCTGTTGAGCCTTGATGGAACAACTGAGTAAGGAACTCCAAAATGGCAGAGATGGGAGCTGCATGGGGATCGAGGTTTCTCTCACGGGCCCAAAAGGAAAACCTTATTCAACTTACTGGTGTTAAGTCTTTCTAGTTGAAGGTTTGTGAGAAGATGTTAGAATATGTACATCAGGAGAAACGTCATGAAGCCTGACTAGAGATGGAATAAGAGCAGCCAAGCTGTCAAATTAAGGGTGTGGAGAGAGGGATGGAACACCCCTGACATGTGTATCAGTAAATCTGTCACTGGGCCCAGAGTCCAAGGTTCGTCCATTAGATGAGGTCTGAGGTAGGGGAACCAAATCTGACAAAGCCAGTAAGGAGCAATGAGGATCATTTTGCTTCCCAAGGATCTTGCTTTCTGAATTACCTTCAAAATAAGGGGAAATGGTGGGAATGCACAGAGAAGTCCCAAGGGCCAATCGTGAAAGCGTGCGTCTTTGGGTGCCTCCCCCTTCGTGGGGGGATCAGGGTGAAGTAGATGCAGCATATGGCATTCAGAGGGCTGGCAAAAAGATTGCAGAAAGGCTGACCCCATCTGTGAAAAATCTGTTCTGCAATGTGTGGATTCAGAGACCACTTGTGAGGCATCAGCATAGCCCTGCTGAGCCTGTCGGCTACCACGATGGTTTTCCCCGGAATGTGCGTTGCGATCAAAAAACATTAGGAAGACACTGCCCACTCCCACACTTGAAGGGCCTCTCTGTAAAGGGAGAGGATCTGGTCTCTCCTTGTTTATGTACCATACCACCGACATATTGTCCGAGTGGATCACAATCGTCCCTAGAGGGAGAAATCTGTGAAGTGCGTGCAACACCAGCAGCACTGCTCTCATCTCCAAGACATGTATATGCAAATGAGCCTTGTGTTCCTGCCACGTGCCTTGAACTGTCCTCCCTAGATAATGCCCCCCCCCCCCCCCCCGAGAGGCATCCGTCGTCACGGTGGCGACAGGGGGAGACTGAACAAATGGTCTGCCTATGGTCAGATGACTTGACTGGGTCCACCAGCAAAGATCCTGTTTGCACGATTCTGTTATCAGAATGGGGTGAGAAAGAGGTAGATGCTGCAGTGACCACTGGGAAAAAAGTAACCACTGCAGAACCCTCATGTGCAGTCTGGCTAATGGAACGAATGTTATTATAGAGGCCATCGTCCCTAACAATTTGAGCACCATCTTTGCTTTTGCCTTCTGCTGAGGAAGTAGACTCAAAATTTGTTGCCTGAGATTCTGAATTCTCTCTACGGGGAGGTAAGCCCTCATTGTGACAGTATTTATTTTGGTGCCAATAAAATTCACATGCTGAGAGAGTGACAATGCAGATTTTTGACAGTTTATTGTAATCCCTAGCTGCAGACAAGTTGAAATGGTGGCGTCACTGGCCTGTAATAGTAGATGCCTGGTGGTGGCAGTCAGGAGACAGTCGTTCAGGTATGGAAACACCTGGAATCCAAGGCGTCTCAAGTGATCCGTTACCACTGCCATGCATTTGGTGAACACCCTGGGGGCTGTGGTGAGACCAAAGGGCAGGGCGCGTAACTGATAATGACTGGTCCCCAGCAGGAAGCGCAAGTGACTCCTTGATGCTCAGTCTATTTTGATGTGGTAGTATGCATCTTGGAGATCTATGGAGCACATCCAAATGTCTTTCCCTAACAATGGGAGTATCAACTGTAAAGTGACCATTTGGAACTTGGACTTCTGTACAGATTCATTCACTTTGCTGAGATCCAAGATGGGTCTCAAGTCCCCTGTTCTTTTTGGTACCAAAAAGAATCTGGAGTAAGTCCCTAATCCTACTTGGTCTGCGGGGACAGGTTGGATAATTCTCTTAACGAGCAACTTTTGGATTTCTAGAGTTGCTGAATCCTTGTGATTGGGTGGAACATCTGGGATTAGTCTGATCCGTGGAGGGGGAAAAGAGAAGGGAATACATAATCCTCTGGTAATTATCCTTAGTACCCACTTGTCTTGAGTGATATTACGCCAGGCTTCTGGGTATAAAGATCTACATCCCCCAACTGGCTCCAGGGACGTGCAGTCGGGCCTCCTTTCAGGAGAGCTGGTAGGGACGACCACAAAAGGACTCACGGTCTCCCTGGTTCTGCAGGCCTCCCTTGCCTCTAGGGCAGCATCTACCGTTATTTCCTCCTCCTCTGCCTCTGGAGAAGGAATCACCCTGTGCATCCTGGAAAAACCTCTGTGACTTCTTGAACCACATTTTACCACCCTTCTGCCCTTTGGGATAGGGTCTAGAAGGAATGGAAAAACAGACTCCCACAGCAGACAGAGTTTTCCCTTCCTGTTCGCACCTGTGAGTGTGCCCTTTACTTTGGGTCCAAACAACAAGGATCCATCAAAGGGGGCATTGGTAAATGTAGACTTAAAGGCCTCTGCAAAGTTACACAAACGGATCCAGGAGTGTCTTCCAAGAGAAACTCCTGAACCTGCTGCATAAGATATCAGCCACATGGTGGAGTTAACGATAGAATTTAAGGTAGACATCTGTGCAAACTTATCATACACCACTTCAGATATGTTACCTTGTAGAGTATCTCCCAGTTTTCAGGAGATCTCTCTGGAGCCTAGTGAAGTGAGACAGGTAGTTCAGCGATCTGAGTATAAAAGCCGCTGAAGAAAAGATACGCTTCCCATATCTATCCATCGTTCGAGACTCCTTGTTCGGTGGATGGATAGTGGAGGAAGTTTCGGCAAGTTCCTTTTTGGTGGCTGCTGCCACCACCATGGCATCTACTGGCATACCTTTAGTGAGAAAATCTTTGTCCTGAGGTGCTGACAAGAATTTATTAGGTCTTCTAGGAACCAGTTCCATAGTATTGGGAGATTCCCGCACCTTTTGACTCATTAGATCCAGTAGTTCGTCAAAAGGTGGAGACACCCAAGAGGTGGAGGGTTGAGACCTGAAAGCCTTCAGGTACAATGACTCTTCAACAGAAGGGGAGGTGGTGGGCCAGCCACCTCTCTGTTTCAGGATCTCAAGGATATCTGCAAAGGAGATATCACATCAGAAAACGACTTGAGGGACCCTTCTGACACCTCGATCAGTGTCTGATGTAAAGGACTCATCGGGGGAGCCAACATGTTTCTTCTTACAAGTTTTCTTCCAAGGAGGCTCCTCAGAAGGATATTCTGGGGAGACCTCGGGGACCATTCATGGAGGTTTCCTGAGGTTGCGAGTCTCTGCTGTGTTGGATGAGAGAAGGCACTGAGACTGAAGTCGGCACTTTAGGGGGAAGAGTGTCGGTACCCTTGGTTGGAACTGAAGACTTGGACAGAAAACTCCTCATCACCTCGAAAGCCGACCCTCCTGGCTCCGAGAATGCCCCCACTCTGAAAGTGCAGAGGCAGTCCTTGGTGCCGAGGAGATAGGCTCCGAGGCAGATGTGGGGTCCGAACTCACCCGAGCCGAAGCATCGAGAGGTAAACTCAGAACCGAAGTTCAGGTCCAAGCGTCCCCCTCGGGCCCGACTGGAGAGCTTAGGACCCCAGACCCCATGAACAACACCGAAGGGGTCTCAGCGGATATTGGAACAGAGAGACCAACTGAGGTAGCTGGAACTGACCTTTCCATAGCAAGTGGCACAGACATCTCTGGCTCCGATGTGCCGGAACAGCTCGGAGGAACATCGACAGGGTGTATGAGCACAATGGGCTCCGGAGCCGACCGGAATGGAGCCGAAATTAAATTTGCCAGCGCCGAAGACTTGGAGTCTGCGCACCACTCTCTCAATGTCCTCATCAGAAAGGCTCCTAGAGGACCTGGAGGATAAAGTGGGGGACCTAGACAGTTGAAAAACAGGTGATCTGAGTGTCGGAGAGACCGGACGGAGTTCAGCCGACCGTCTCCGAGGCACACACCGAGTTATTGGCTCCGAAACTCCTGGAACCGAAACTGATTGTTCCATATTAGAAACCTATGGCGGCACCGAACCCAGTGGAGCCAAAGAGGGTACAGTCAATTTGTGAATGCCAACTAACAACTGGACAGTAAACATCACACAAATAAAAAGGAAAAGTAACAGGATGCATCTATAAATTTGTTCTTCACTCCTATTTCTTATCTCCATCTCTTTGACTAGACAGCAATAATCCCATGCAAGATCATGGGGAAAGGACTGGCTAGAACAGACTGCATAACATGTTGCAAAAACAAATAGGATGGGATACTGTCAAAAGAAGTGAAATGAAGGTGCTGTGGACTAAATTTTGACTGTAAGGGAAAAGAAAAGCAGATCGGGCAAGAATCAGAAATGTAAAGACTGAGTTGACATGAAAACTGTAAATATTATGTCAATACAAGAATAAAGATAAGAAGCTTTTAAGGTAGTTGGAGAAGACAGACAGCTGTCACTTTTACAAACAGTACAATGAGAAATTGTGCATAAGTAAAGGGTTTATTACATTATCTATGGGGAAAAAAAGGAATTAAAAATGCTTAGGAATATGTTAAACCTGGCAAGACTGTTGACAGACATAAGGATGCAAAGCAATAAATACAAGGCTAGCATCTTCAAATAACTCAGCACCTGGATTAAAACTGCAGGTAAGAGACTGAATTGCTAAAATGGGAAGTGATGGTTAAATGATTGGTTGTTGTGAGTGGATTGACTACTTTTGCTTGTGAAGCATAACAGGAAGGGGCACTGTAAAGGGAAAATGAAATGTCTCACAATAAAATATCTTCTGAAACAGAACTGTAAGGGCAACAAAATGCAGAAGAGACATTAACCCAGGAAACAAAGGCCATTTAATTTGGCAAAAGAACTGAGTAGTGTATTATAAAAATAAAGGAGGCTCCTGATTTTGCAGAAGAGGGTAGATATGAGACAGGTCTTTAAGTGGACTGATGGGAAACTAATGAGAATGCAATGTCGGGGAATAAAGACATCAGACTCCCAATAAACACCGCAAAACCTTTACTTAAAACAAGCATCCGCTTTAGGGTTGAGGAGCTGAAAATGTTAAATGTTCACAGTAACACAGCATTTCTTTTGTAAGAATACCATGACATTAATATTTACTTGAAATAAATAAATTCTTACTGAATTAAATAAGACAATGGCATAGGGAATAACACAGACCTGTTGCATGGAACAGATGGGACTAATACTAGTTACAGACGTAAAAGTTTTGTATGTGTAGTAGTACTGAATATGCCAAGGATAGGTCACTGAATCCATAGCTGAACATTAAGCAAGCTAAAGCAGGGAAACAAGACAGTACAGTTGTGTCCCTCATCATAATTGTAGATGTTCTGGTAGATCAATGTTCCAGCACTAATCCTTGGGACTTCCTGCCATGCAGAAGCCTGTAACTGGCCCGATTTCCAGAGTCTTAACATCATTCCAAGCCGATGGACATTTTATGACCATCTGTACATCAGGTTATAAGAACAGCATCGGTCAGTGCTACCTTCAGGTCCTTCTAAGCTGGCGAAGCAGTTTGATGCCTGAGGATAGCATGACCTCGCCAACTGTCTGGTATTGACAGAGACTACAAAATGGAAGAAACAAAGGGAGATGGTTGGGATAAGCCGAACAGATAGAAGCAGCAGAATTAGACAAGGTCCCTACTTAGATGAGGGGTAGGAGGGAGGGAATGTGTACTGTAATATCAATCTACTTGAACATCTACAATTATGGTAAATGGGACACAACTATACTATATTCTTCGTAGCCAATGCTGTAGTACTAATCCTTGGGAAGATTCCCAACAGTGTTCTGACGGTGGAGGAGATGACACAGTGTTTTTAGGAAATAATATTTGGTCAGATGGCAGAGGCAAACCCTGCCCTGGCCCTGGATGCTTGACTTAAGTTGCAATGTTTTGTGAAGGGTGTGAACAGAACTCCAGGTGGCTGCCTCTAGGATTGTTTGAGTTGTCACTCCTTTAAGGAAGGCAGTGGTAGTGGGCACTCCTTTAAGGAAGGCAGTGGTAGTTGCCCTGTGCCTACTGAAGTGGGCTCCAATGCTGCCAGGTAGAAGCTTTACATGGCGTGTATTTCAGAATCTTTGACATGGCTTGCTTTGAGACAAGCCTGCCCTGTTTTCCCACTGAGAAGGATACCAACAAGTGGTCTGCCGTGTCCACAGTCTTTGTTATGTCCAGGTAGTACCTGATCTGCCTGTGGACATCCAGTGGGTGGGGGATTCTTTCCACCTTTGTTTATGGATCTGGGAAGAAAACTGGCAGATGGTAGGTTAGTGAAGGCTGAGTTCAGAAGCTACTTTTAGCATGAATGTAGGGTTAGTTCTGGGGGTTACCCTATCTTTGTGGAAGACAATGAACTTTATACTTATGACAGCCTGTATTTTACAGACTCTTCTGGCTGAAGTGACAGCTGTAAGACAGGTGGTATTCTATGCCAGTTTAAGCAGACAATTTGAAAGGCGGTAGCGTTAGCTTTTCTAAAACAATTTAATTCCCATGCAGGGCTAGGATCCCTCCTGGGAGGTCTGAGGTGTAAGCATTCCTTTCTGAAACAGTTTCATGTGCAGTTGAGAGAAAAGTGGTGTAGTAGTCTGTAAAAGGTTGAAATTGCTAAAGCATAAACCTTTATGTTGGATTAAGAAAGACTTTGTTCAAACAGGTGAGACAAGCAAAGCAATACTGAATGAATGTCTGCTTCAGTTGGATTAGACTGTTAGCCATGACATCATATGGAGAGTCTTTTCCATTTTGCCATATATGATTTCCTGGTGTTTGGCTTTCTTGTTTCCTTAAAAATATATAACTTTTCCTTAGGATAAGGCATTGAGATGGTCCTAGCTTCCAGGCAGTTAGACTGAGAGATGTCAGGTTGGGATGGAAAACTGATACCCTCGTTTGGCTGAGAAGGTCTGTGTCCTTTAGGATTATGCAAAACCTTCCCTCGTGGAGGGTGAGGAGTAGAGAGGACCAATGTTTTCTGGACCAGAAGGGGGCTACTAGAATCATGCTGGGTCTGTCAGTCCTGGTCTTGGTGAGTTAACTAAGAATCATGGACAATAGAAGAAAGGCATACAGAAATTCCTAGCTCCATCTGAAGGCGAAAGCATCTTCCAGGCTTCCGCCTGTTGGGTTATGGATCAGAACCTCAGGAGTTATTTGTTCCTGATGAGAGCCAAACAGGTCTATAGATGGGATTTACATAATGTAGTGAGATCTAGGAAAGTACAGTTGTGTACACTTACCATAAATGCAAATGTTCGAGTGTATTTACTGTAGCAGTCATTACATTTGGGTAATCTGCTGGCAGGTTGCCCTCAGTCGGCCTGAATAACAAAGTCTTGGGTCCTGCGTCAGTTGCTGTCTCCTCTTCCATGACGTCAGGGGTATAAAACATGCAGCTGACGCCATTTTATTCAGTTTTTCTTGCCCCAGATGTCAGGTGCCCCCCAAATGGAGAGCAAAAGTATATATATATATATATATATATATATATATATATATATATATATATATATATATATATATAAACCGTAAATATATATAAATGCACTTTTAGAAATATAAACTTTACATTCAACTAAAAAGCAAATACACCACAAAGGTTTTTGAGTATAGTGAAGGATACAGAAAACATATAGAAAAGGGGGATGGCGGGTGGGTAACCCGGACTGCAACAGTGAATACACTCGAACATCTACATTTATGGTAAGTGTGCACAACTGTACTATGTTCTTCGTGTTTCACTGTTGCAGTCATTACATTTGGGTAGAATCCCAAAGCTATGGATGGGAGGATGGAACTAAACAGCATTAGGAGTGGCTATAAGGCCCTGCAGAACTGCAGTGGCAAAGCCTGCCCTGGATTTGGAGAAGAGAGGTAAATGATAATGCTTTGTGAAGGTGTGAACAGAGCTCCAAGTAGCAGCTTCTATAATGTCTCTGGTTGGGACCCCTCTGAGAAAAGCTGCTGAAGTAGAGGCAGCCCTGGTGTACATAGCAGAAACAAATGCAGTGGCTTATCCATTTAAAAATAGTCTGCTTTGATAATAGCCTTCCCCTCTGATCCTGCAGCAAATGCTACCAGTAGTTGCTCAGACTTTCTCAGAGATTTGGTCCTATTTAAGTAGGATCTTAGTTGTCTGTGTACATCCAGTGAATGCAGAATCCACTCCCCCTTGTTCTGCAGATTTGGGTAAAATGTTGGCAGGTGAATGGTCTGGTTAAGAGCCACATTGGATACTACCTTAGGCATAAAAGAAGGATTGGTCCTGAGGGACACCCTGTCCGGGTAAAATATAATAAAAGGCTCCACTGCCATGAGAGCCTGTAGTTCTGAAACCCTTCTTGCTGAAGTGACTGCCAAAAGAAAAGCTGTTTTCCAAGATAGAAATGTTATATCCGCAGTGGCTGCTGGTTCAAAAGGAGCCAAGGTGAGTTTTTCCAGCACAAAATTGAGGCCCCATGCAGGAATTGGTGCTCTTCTGGAAGGACTTAAATTTCTGACCCCTCTAAGATACCGTTTAAGCATTGGATGAGAAAAGAGGGGAGGCTCTGTGTTGTAATGAGCCGAGATGGCAGAGGCATGGAGTTTTATTGAAGAAAAATATAGGCCCTCATCAAGCATCTCAGTCAGGTATTGTAAAATCTGAGGAATACTGCGGTAGTGGTGCTGCGGTAGCGTTGTCGCCTCACAGTAAGACGCTGTTCGGTTCGATTCTCAGCTAGAACGTCTTCTGTGTGGAGACATGCGTGAATGGGCGCATCTTGAAGGTTGTGCGTCAGAGCTGGCAACTCGGTACATAAAAATCTACTGCCAATCATTAGCGGACCGGAGTTCCGCTGTGGCGAGCCCTAACCGGGAAAAGCCGAAAGACACAAACAAATTGGGCTTTGCTGTGTCTATTCTTTGTGCTTGGTTCCAAGCACAGAATCTCTTCCATTTATCAGCATAAGATTTTCTAGTACTAGGCCTTCTGGCTTCCAAAATGGCATCCATCACAGATTTACTGAGAGGTGTTGTTTGAATAATTAGTTGATTTAGCCATGCTGCAAGATTCAGAGTTTGGATCTGAGTGTACAGAATTTGATAGTTCTGCTGAGACAGTAGATGAGGTATTTGAGACAAGTACCATGGAGGAAGGTGAATCATATTCCTTAGAAGTGGGTACCAATGCTGGTGGGGCCAGTCCGGAGCAATTAGGATCATTTTTGTTTTTTCCTGTCTGACTTTTAGTAAGACCTTGGAAAGCAGAGGCAGAGGGGGAAAGGCAAAGGCTGATAGGTTTTTCCAGCTGAAGGATAGAGCAACCACTTTCCATGCTTTTTTGTTTTGAGTTCTTGTACAGAATTTGTCCAGCTGATAATTTTGGGTAGAGACAAATAGATCTATGTCTGGGCTCCCCCATTTCTGTGTTAACATGCTGAAGATTTGTGGATCCAGTTTCCATTCGTGAGGGTCCATAAGATTTCTGCTTAGGTCGTCTGCCAGAGTATTTTGCTTTCCTGGCAAGAACTGAGCTTGAAGATGTATTTG
Organism: Protopterus annectens; assembly: GCF_019279795.1. Lineage (NCBI taxonomy): Eukaryota > Metazoa > Chordata > Ceratodontiformes > Protopteridae > Protopterus > Protopterus annectens. The sequence goes on along the minus strand of NC_056741.1, from coordinate 866,764,203 downwards.
GTAAGTCAAGGCTGTGTTCCACAGAGCCATGGCTAGTCTGCAAAGGGGGTAGGAATGTGTACCCCACTGCTTGTTTATGTACCACATAACTATGGTGTTGCCCGTCTATCAGTAGTTGTCCTGGATGAAGTAAGTCCTTGAAGGCTGTCAGAGCATTCTGAACAGCTAGCAGCTCTTTCTGGTTGATATGTAGATGCATTTGGTTTGGGCTCAATTTGCCCTGAATGCATCTCCCTGTCAGGTGGGCCCCCCCCCCCAAGCATAGTCTGATGCGTCTGTAGTTAGGGTTTGGGTGGCAGGGGGTAGAGTGAATGGCAGTCCCTTGTTTTGGTGACATGTCTCTGCCCACCAAAGAAACTCATGTTGTAGGCAGGGAATGAGAGGGATCACAGTTTCCAGGCTGTGATAATGTTGACTCCATAAGCTTTTTAGGTACCACTGAAGTTTCCTCATATGCAGTCTCGCATATGGAATTAGTAGAATGCAGGATGCCATGAACCCCCAAGGCCTGCAGAATTTGTCTTGCAGATAACTAGGTTTTTGTTGCCATTTGTTTGAAGTATGTTGTCAATTGCCTTTGTTTGTCTGGCGTGAGGTAAATCATCTGAGCAGCTGTATTCAAGCTTGCACCCAGGAATGTAATTATTTGAGAGGGTACCAGTTGTGATTTCTTTTCATTTATGGTGTACCCTAGGCATGCTAGAATCCTTTTTACAAATGCCAGATGTTGAAGAAGAGTGTCCTTGTCCTCTGCTTGAATGAGACAGTCGTCCAGATAAGGATACATTTGTATGCTTCTTTGTCTGCAGAATGCAATTACTGGTGCCAGGCACTTTGTAAAGACCCTGGGTGCAGTAGATAAGCCAAAGGGCAATGCAGAGAATTGGTAATGCAAAAAACCTGCTTTGAAGCTGAGGTATCTTCTGCATGATTCCCTTATTGGGATATGCAGGTATGCCTCTTAAGTCTAGAGTTACTAACCAAGCATTCCTGCCTAGCATAGGCAGTAGCTGGTGCAAAGTCAGCATTTTGAATTTTGGAATGTCCAGGTATGTGTTCAGAATCGATAAGTCCAGTATTGGCGCCAAGAATCATCTTTTCTGGGTACCAGGAAAAGTCTTGAATAAAAACCTTGTCTTTTTTTCCTTTTCTGGTAAAGGTTGAATAGCCCCCATATCCATGAGGGACATGACTTGTTTCTGGGCCTCTGCCCACTGGTTTTGTGGGAGATCCAGCCATCCCTTTGGAATTGGCAAAGTATGGAAATTAAATCTGTACCCCTGGGATACTACGTTTAATACCCACTTGTCCTGGGTAATTAAATGCCAATTTTGAGCATGAAGTGCTAGTTTTCCCCCCAAGGGGGCTGCCAAAAGATAAGTGCTTGGTGCTGGTAGAGGAAAGTCATTGAGACTGCTTACTGTAGGGTTGTGCTTTGTTTCCTCCAGATTTGGAGGTGGAGGCACCCCATTGCTTTGATCTGTAAGAACCCTGTGATTGGTATCTGGAGCCTTTTGAGCACCTGGAATTACCCTGAGTGGCTTTGTTGGACACAGGAAAGGACCGATTTTTAGTAGGCCAGTGCCTACTGAACCTGGGTGGCTGCACTTGCAAGAAATCTTTTACAGTTTACATAGATTTAGCTTTGTCTTCCATTTTCTTTAAAACCTCTTCTGCCTTATTACCAAAAAGAGTATCATGCTGCAAAGGTGAATCCAACAATTTAGCTTTAACATGATCAGGCAGACTTTGCTCCTTGAGCCAGGCATGCCTTTTAATCACAGATCCAGTAACAGCGGGCCCTACAAGAGGCCTCCAAGGAATCAAAACCACATTGCAAAGTATGCTTTCCAACCTGTTCTGCTGAATGCAATAAATTCCTGTAACTCTATTTTCCACACAATCAGAAACCAACATCATTTTCTGTTTCAGTAAGCCCATAGCATGCTGTTGATATTTAAGCATATGAAACAGGCAGTTTAAAGCCCTGATTACCAAGGTTGCAGACATATAAACATTCTTACCCCATCAATCCAACGCCCTGGAATCTCTATCAGAAGGGGTAGGATTTTTGGCTGTAGAGGCCATTACACTCTTAGGACCCTGAGAAATAGTCTCAGGATCAGCAGCAGGATTTTTGAAAAGAAATTTGTGGGAGTCAGGAACCCTGTAATATCTGTCTGGCTTATGAGGAACCGGAGGCAGGGAATCAGGAGCCATGCTTGATTCTGAAAACACATCATCAACAGTGTCTAATACAGGAGGTATTGCCAAAGGCCTATGCTGAGGAAGAAGGAAATCCCTAAGCCTCTTTTTTGATTCAGAGACGTCCTGACTCTCCCAGTGAAAATGTTCCCTTAAAGTATGCAGAGTCTCTCCAAAAGAGTAATCCTCAGGAGGAGATGCAGATGGGATGGATTCCTCTGCATCAGAATCCTCATAGGGTGGAATAGAACATTCCTGATCAGAAGTGGAATCAGAAGAAATGGAAACCTGATCTGAAGATTCATAGTCAGTGCCTTGCCTAGGCCTCTTAGCAGGGGGGTGGGGGGGGGGTGGGGACCCCTAATCAAGGTAATTAAATCCTCAGCCATTTTGATCATCTGTTTTTTAGGCATAGGGGCCTGGGCACGTGGCTCATGCGTCAGTTTTTTAGACACAGAAATTGTGTTTGATCTTGTTTTTGTTGCTGGCGTCGGTTTAATATAAAATGTTGAGGCCTGAAAACACCCTCAGAAGCCGGTACCTGCTCAGCAGCTCTAGACCCATCCAAGGGAGAGACATCCACAGGTTCAATACCCTGAGAATCTTGCGGCATGCCGGACTCCAAATGGGTCTCAGTAGAGGCCTGCAACTCAAAAGTAGCGGGTATCAGGGGCTGCGAAAGCGCCTCACTGAATACCGGCAAACTGGCGACTGACTTAGGAGAAGCTTCGTCGTCTGTTTTGGACCTAGACGGTCTGTCTCTGTCTTTTTCTTTGCTTTTTTATGAACTCCAGTAGTCGGATTGCTAACCGACGACATTTCAGGATAATTAAATCTTGGATCAAAATATTTAGAAGCAAAAATATACAGACGCTTAATAGTGCATTGGTTAAGTCTAGCACAAAACCGACAGCAAGGCACGTTATGATCAGGGCCTAGGCAAGGGATACAGTACAAATGAAAATCCTTATGAGGTATTTGCTTCCCACAAGTAATGCAATTATTAACTTTTACTGACATTGGGAAGGAGCAAGAAAAAGTTTTCCCAACGGGGTACTTAGCTTTAGTTTGAAGACTTCGGTTCTGAAACTCGAATATGAAAATTTCAGGAGTCGGCCGACCGACACTTGCAAACTGCTTCTGCTTCGGGTACCGCGCGCCAAGAAAGACTGAATAAAATGGCGTCGGCTGCATGTTTTATACCCCTGACGACCTGACGTCACGGAAGAGGAGACAGCAACCGATGCAGGACCCAAGATTTTGTTGTTCAGGCCGACTGAGGGCAACCTTCCAGCGATTACCCAAATGTAATGACTGCAACAGTGAAACACGAAGAACATAATTTCCCTTTTCAACATCCATTCGCTTGGGTCTAGCAAGTCCCTGCTAATGTAATCTGCCAGAATATAGCTGTGGCCTGAGGTGTATGATGCAATGAGCGTGATACCCAAATCCTGGGCTAGCATTCGGATCTGTCTGGTAAGATAAGGTCTCCCCTGTTTAAATACCGCATGACTGTGGTATTGTCCATCCAAATTTGCACGGTTCCTGGACTCAAGTGCTGTTGGGAAGCTTTCATGGCCACAAAAACTATGAGAATTTCCTTCAGAGTGATATGCAACTGTCTCTGTTTTGGGGGCCAAATACCCTGTACTCTCATTAGGCTAAGTGGGCTCCCCAAGCTAGGTCTGAGCTGCATGTGGTGATGGACTTGTCTACCTCAGGCAGTATGAAGGTTGCTCCTGGAATGTTTTGTATGATAGATACCCCATCACAGAAGCTCCTTCCTGTGGCATGGGAGTAAGAGGAAAAAGGGTTTCTAGGGGCTGAGAGTGTTGCTTCCAGACATTTTTGAGAAACCACTGGATCTTCCTCATGTGGAGCTTTGCTACAGGGAAAATTAGGAAAAATGTGTCCACTAAGGAAATGTCTTCAGGTAGGGAGACAGAAGAGAGAGTGTCAACTGACCACAAATCAGGGTAGGTTTGGGGTTGCAAATGACCTGAGTAGGGGAGTTCTTCCTCATCTTCAGAGGCTGAGGAATCATCCTCCTCTGAGAAGGTTCTATCATTAATCCTTTTGGTCAGAGCTGGGGAGACTTTGGAGGTCTGCGAAGGTTCTCCGACATTAATGAAAACCATGAATTCCTGTGTTATCTTAACCAGGTCCTGGACTTCAGTCTGCGGTCCATGGCAGATGTGAGGCCACTGTGGAAGTATGTTTCGGTTTTAACAGTCTTTAACAGTAGCGGCTGAAGGTTCCATTCTACCTACACCAACCTCTGAAGGAGTGTCTGAAGTCAGTGAAGAGGTGAGTTCTCTTTGTGGAACCACTTTTGGAAGTCAGAAACTGATAACTGTGTAGCAGGTTTAGACTCTACTGATGTGAGCAGTGGTGGTAGCTATGGGAAGCCTGGATATAGTGGCAGCCTCCTGAGGGACTGTGCTAAAGGCTTCTGGCCTACTAGTCACCAGTCCTGGGAGATGTAAAGGTGTCTCACCATGGTCGTCTGTTGACTTAGGTGTAGATGCAATTAGTTTTCTTGTGAATTCTGTATCCCTAGGTTTTTTTATCTTTACGCTTTTTAGGGATCAAGACAGTGGTTCTGGAAGCAGTAGCGTAACCTACTGAAGGCAGGGATTGCAATGCTACAGAAAATGCCGATGATCACAGTTCCATGTGTGCAACATGCACCCCTGCACTATGTTTAAAGGTTTTCCCGTAGAATTTAGCACAGTCAGAGCAGTTACAGACATCATGTTGAAGCCCCAAACAAAATAAAACAAATGAAAATCTTTATGTGGGATGTGCTTCCCACACAATAAACAGTTATTAACTTTTTTGAACATTAGAGAAGAAATTTCCCCAATGGAATATTTATCCATCTGAAGGAAAGGAACGCTGGAAGCATGAGCTGACTGATGGACTGCAAGCATATAAAACACAATGAAGCACATCAAACTGAACGGCTGGAAAGAACTGAAGATGACAAAACCGGACCCCTTTCTTGTACCTTGACTTCCAGACATCAGTCATAAAACATCCATTGGCTTGGGATGATGATAAGACTCTGGAAATCGAGCCAGTCACAGGGCTCTGCACAGCAGAAGGTCCCAACTAGTACTGCAACACTGACTATGAAGAAAATCAGAGATACCTAACAAAAAGATAAGAGAAAGAAAGAACAAAACAGACGGGGGGGGGGGGGGTGACAATTTGGAGGAAATGTAATAAAAGTGGAAGGAGGAGCTACAAGTCAATTAGAATTCCCTTACCAAATACTCAGAACTGTCATATAGGACAGACAAACTGGAAATTGTAACAGAGATAAATAACAAAAGGATGGATGGTGTTGTGATCAGAGACTTAGTATCAAAAATGTGGAAACTCCCAAGGTAGAAATGGAAAAAAACAAAACTTGTTAACTACCTTTGCAAGACTTACAAAATAGAGTCTAGATTATAAAAAAATTGTAGTGGCAATATTTTCAGTTGTGTTCCTTGATTAAAAGACAATCCAGATATATAACAATGCTTGGGTGGGGGTGCTTCTGGATGGCAAGAAACTAAAAGATGGTGGAAACGTTTTGTCAGGTGCCTGGATTGAAAAAATGTTATACTTTGATCATGGCAGGCAAACAGAACCCGTTGTAGAGGTGCATTATAGTGAGAAGAATTCTTGAAATGTACATTTGCAAAATAAGAACGGAAAGGTATTTTAGCTTTATATGCTTGTAACACCCTCCTTTTCTGGTCCAGACTACCTATATCAAATTCATTAATGCACTGTTGGCATATTGCCCAGATCTCCATCAACATTACACTACTGATTGTTGAAGATGTGGGAAAGACCTTGTGGATTACTTTCATACGGTGTGTAATTGCCCAAGTATTCAACCATAGTAGGATTTTGTGATTGACAAGGCTAGGTGGGTGCCACGTATCCTGTAGCCATCCTTTGCCCCAGATTGGATGTCCACTTTTTGGCTACTGGACTTGCAGCTGGATTACTGTTCTGGCTGGGACAGAACTACTATCGTGTTATTGCCTCCATACTTCTAGCTACTATATTCAGACTCTGTAAAAATGTTGATGGGAAGTGGGTTAATTATTTCTATAAACTACTTCGTAATTTCAGTGAATGGTCCCATGATAAACTTGATAATAAAATCTGGAATGAGTACAATGCCTTATTTTTATATTTAAGTTTTAATGAGATTTAGATTACGCTGTTCTTATAGATGAACATGCTAATCTGAGTACAGTACATCTTGCTATTATGTTCTGAGTGTTTTTATAGAAGATTGCTTTCTATCTTTTCTGTCACTTGGTAACTAAAATGTCTGGATATCTTTAATCTAGGTATGTGTAAACAGCAGTCTAACCACCTCAATATAACCTACAGGTCTATAATATGAGCAAGTATTGTGGTGGTATAAAATTGTTTCAGCTAACAAGCAGGAAAGAAAGACTAACTATTCACCATATAACAGTGGTTTGTCTGGGATCAGGATATGTACCTCTCACTTCAAAAAATTATTAAGTCCTACTTGCATACTTCCAAATTTTCATAGTCATTTTGGCAAAAAGATTAAAAGTGGGTACTCCTCAATATCTTCATTTCAGTTTGGCTTTATGCAAGGTTGGCAAATGCATGAGTAAACACACTTTAGAATTTCTGTCAACTACAAACCTAATATTGCAGTATAAGTTTTCTCATAACTGCTTCAAAATTTTTGACAGAGCTGATCATAATTTTCCTGCACCTTTGTGATTTACTTTCTCCATTATTTTGTCAGCAACATTAAAATTTTGTATGATAATTTATAAATAGAAATTCACTGATTATGGCAATCCTCAAAAAAAACTTAACTGGTCTTATTTAACACCAGGAAATTTGGATTATCCTGCTGATCCTGCAGCCACAACATAATTATTACATATGCGTTAGTCAAGCTCTAAATTAAAACTACATGGACTACTGATAACAAGATTACTTTGTTTTATACTCACCCCCGGCAATCAGGCTCTGCCCTCCCCCAAAGACAAATTCATTCATGTCAGGGAAAGAGCAAGTCAACCCATTAATTCCTCAGTGAAGGCAACAGTCAGGCATTTACAAGCTGTCGCATATGTAAGGATACAGTGGTGCTCAATGGCTTTATTTATTTTTTTTTACTTTCAATGTATTATTCAGGTGGGTTGACTGATCCAATGACCCTTTTCAGCAATGATTTGGACCTTAGGTCATTCCAATGAGTTTGTAGAGTCAATAACACATTCAGTGTCTACAAAATTTCAGTTAGCACAATACATAAATCAATAACAGAAAATTCTGTTTAGATTACAATGCTAGACCACAGTTAACTTGATGCTTTAAAATATAAATAACAGTAGTTATGAGGGAATCAGTAGCAATATGGTACTGAGGACAACAGAGGTAATTAAGTAGAAGCAATTATTGTGTTGTAGTAAGAACAAGTGCATTTGCCTTGAAGGGAAATGTGCCTCTGCAAACTGAGCACCTTGGCTCCGCTGCAGAGCCATGCCACTATGACCCAATCGGCTGCATCCTGCAGTAGACTAGTTTGCTGGATTCAACAGTGTAAGGGGTATAGCCACTTCCTCCCAGGATGTGAGAGCCAACCATCAGCTGCTCACTCTCACGCCTCCTTACGTCCCCACCAGCAACCTGAGCTTCTAATCTTACTTGGGTTATGTGGAGGCAGGCAGGGCTTTATTCCCCTGGGACATATGGTCAGGATTTAATTCGCATTTTAAATGGTTCGAAGAAGTTTCTAAATGCCTTCACGATTAGTGACAAATTTAAGAAAAATTTTGAGAACTGGGAAAAATAAAATAAAATAAAATATGGAAATATATATTCTTGCAGTGCTTTCAAATATGGATCAACCTGTTTACCTATTAGTAGCTGCAAAAACATTGCTCCTTTCTCTACAAAGTTTGAAACTGCATTTATTGCATTACTTATTAGATAGCTCGAGAAAAATATAAGTGTTGAATGTCTGTGCCTTACACTCAAATGTCAAAACTCCACTGCAAAATGTTAACCACTCTGCCTGTAAGATTAAACCTAGTTACCAGTACAAAGCGCAAAATAAAGATTGCAACAGTCTTTCGGTAAAACAAAGAAAAGTGTATTAAGAGAAGCAAAATGTAATTATTTTAGATGCCATTACAACCCTTGAGGAAGAAAATGATCCCTTAGAATTTTTCAGCATGATAAGTTTTCATAGGAAACTGAAGGACAAAAGGCTAACTTCTTGTCACACCTGCCAAATTACTTGTGGGAGCACAGAGAAGTAAAACAGTTAAAATGAATCCCCTAGCATCCCCAAACAACTGGATATGTAGAGAGGTTTAAGTCTATGCTCTAGACAATATCGAGAGCATTCACAGATCCGTTTAAACAGAAGTGGGATATGTACCTACTCCATCTCCTTTATGCAAACACACAGAAAACCCAAGAATATACAGTTGTTTTGACACTTGAGCTACTTTAAGGTGAGAGGGGCCCTTTAACTTAAATTGTGAAAACTGGGATGGTGGCTACAATTCCCACAAGGGATCTCTTGTGGAGTATGTAATGATTTTCTCTACTGAGAGCAGGAAGCTTGGGGATTGGCACAAGAGCAATCAAGCACAATCACAACAGTAGCAAAAGGTCTGAGATGACCTGAAAGTGAAGGAGCATGCAAGTCAAACAAAAAAGGTGCTTATTCCTGTTTAATACAACAGACTGCAGGCAGCATGGGAAGGTCTTGTTATTGTGAAGAAGTTAAGTGATGTCAGTTTTGTGGTGACATTACCAAACACCACAAATTCGACCACTGTCAATATGATGAAGTCCATTCATGACAGCTACTAGTACTTAGTATGAACAGTGGGCTACAACAGCAATCAGAGCAGGACAGTACAGTTAACTAAGTAAACTTGCCATAACAATAGATGGTTGAATAAGTACTAATAATGTCTGTCCATGGATCCTCTCCTTTTAATACACTCCCATTTAAAAATGTTTTTGAAAGGGGTGTTGCAAATCAGTACACCTATAAAACAAGTGACTCCTCATTGGGATCTTCGTCAGAAACATGGCTTTAAGGGGAGTTGTCAGATAAGCACAAAGGAGACCCTGGGGCCTAGTGTGGACTACAGCATCCCTCGGGGACATTCCTTCCAGTGGAATCAGGGCAAAGTAGTTGTTGCATTTGGTATTAAGCGGGGTTGCGAACAGATTGCAGAAAGGCTGACACCAATGGATGAAAATCATGGAAGCCACTGACTGACAAGAGACACTTGTACAGCAGGAAAATAGACCTGCTCAACTTGTCAGCTATTACACTAGACTTTCCTGAGATATGGCACTGCAAACAGAAGACACTGGTAACTGGCAAACCCTCATGGCCTTCCAACAATGTATACAAATGGGTTCCTCCTTGTTTGTTAATGTGCCAGGCCACCAACATGCTGTGTCTGAACAGTAATCACACCCCAGGGGGAGGGATTCCTGGAAGGTCTGCAAAGCTAGGAGGACTGCTCTCACCTTCAGACCACTGATGTGAAGACTGACCTCTGTTAAAAGACCACATGCCTTAGACAGTCTTTCCTTTGAAATGGCCCTCATACCAGAAGGGAACAGTCTATGGATATCATGGCCCTTGGGAAAGGGAGAATAAAAGGAAGACCTAAGCAGACTAGAGGAGGGCTTAGTCACTACTGAATATGTTCCTCGTGGGTCTGACTAGAAAGTGCATAGGTTGAAGAATAGACCACTCCACTGACAGGATTCACTGTAACACCCTCATGTGGAATCGGTGTGAGGAACAAAGATGATGGATGCTGCCATACAACCCAAAAGCTGCAGGATGGATCTCACTGTAGGTTTTTGGTGAGAAAGAACCAGGGAGGCCTGTTGACGTAGAGTGGCTAAGATTCCAGGAGCTTGCCTATCTGTGAAGTGGCATCCTATGACCTCTGTCATGGACTGGTGTTAATTTGGATTTCACCAGGTTTATCATGATCCCTAGGTAATACTATAACTGGAGCAAGGAGTCTCTAGCATGAATTAGCAGAGTCCTCCATGGTGACTGTTATCAGCCAGTTGTCTAGATATGGGAACTGCAAGAACACTGGCAGCCTGAGATGTGCTGCAACCTGCCATACATTTCATAAACACCTGGGAAAGGAGTGGGGGTCTGTGGTGAGACTGAAAGAGGCAGTGATCCGAATTGAAAGTGACTGGCTCTCAGCTGAACGCAAAGGGGCTGTCTGGCTACTTTTATGTGATAGCAGGCATCCTGCAGGTCAGCTGAGCACATTCAGTCATTCTGCATCAGAAGTAGTAAAATGTATTGAACTGTGACCATCTGGAAGGTTGTCTGTTTTACTGTTTTAGATGGCTGAGGTCCAGAATGGGCTTGAGATCTGTTTTTCTTCAAAACCAAAAACAATCTTGTGCCGACTTCAGGCCCCTTCAGGAGCACTGGAAGGGTCAGCATACAGACGTCGAAACCCCTGGTTCTGTGGATCACCTCTACCCTCTGGCGTGACATCCATTTTTGTTAATACTCCCTCTACCCCTGGGTGGTCCGTCTCCAAGACTGCCTTGTTTAAAACCCTGAGACTTACAGAACCATAGCCACTTTCCACCCTTTTGGTTTCGGAAAAAGGTCCTTTGAGGGGTGAAGAGTATGCTGATGGCAGACAGAATGTTGACAGTCTGCTCACTTCTGAGAAGTGCATCTTCAACTTAGGGCCTGAAGAGGGTCGAACTGTTAAAAAGGGCATTCAAAAAGGATGTTTTGAAGTTCTCAGCAAAATCATATATAGACACACATCCAGGTATGTTAGCATATGGTAGTGCTGGTGTCTACCATTCAAGGTGTGCCCTC